>NC_057813.1:576916412-576997817 GCF_018294505.1 Triticum aestivum | reverse complement strand
ATAGAACTTGTTGGAGACTTCATATCTCTCAACTCGAGTATTTGCTTGAAATATTAACTTCAACTCCTGGAACATCTCATATGGTCCATGATGTTCAAAACGTCTTTGAAGTCCCGATTCTAAGCCGTTAAGCATGGTGCACTAAACTATCAAGTAGTCATCATATTGAGCTAGCCAAACGTTCATAACGTCTGCATCTGCTCCTGCAATAGGTCTGTCACCTAGCGGTGCATTAAGGACATAATTCTTCTGTGCAGCAATGAGGATAAACCTCAGATCACGGATCCAATCCGCATCATTGCTACTAACATCTTTCAACACAATTTTCTCTAGGAACATATCAAAATAAACATATGAAAGCAACAACGCAAGCTATTGATCTACAACATAATTTGCAAAATACTACCAGGACTAAGTTCATGATAAATTTAAGTTCAATTAATCATATTACTAAAGAACTCCCACTTAGATAGACATCTCTCTAGTCATCTAAGTGATCACGCGATCCAAATCAAATAAACCATGTCCGATCATCACGTGAGATGGAGTAGTTTCAATGGTGAACATCACTATGTTGATCATATCAACTATATGATTCACGTTCGACCTTTCGGTCTCCGTGTTCCGAGGCCATATCTGTATATGCTAGGCTCGTCAAGTTTAACCTGAGTATTCCGCGTGTGCAACTGTTTTGCACCCGTTGTATTTGAACGTAGAGCCTATCACACCCGATCATCACGTGGTGTCTCAGCACGAAGAACTTTCGCAACGGTGCATACTCAGGGAGAACACTTCATGATAATTTAGCGAGAGATCATCTTAAAATGCTACCGTCAATCAAAGCAAGATAAGATGCATAAAGGATAAAAATCACATGCAATCAATATAAGTGATATGATATGGCCATCATCATCTTGTGCTTGTGATCTCCATCTCCGAAGCACCGTCGTGATCACCATCGTCACCGGCGCGACACCTTGATCTCCATCGTAGCATCATTGTCGTTACGCCATCTATTGCTTCTACGACTATCGCTACCACTTAGTGATAAAGTAAAGCAATTACAGGGAGTTTGCATTTCATACAATAAAGCGACAACCATATGGCTCCTGCCAGTTGCCGATAACTTGGTTACAAAACATGATCATCTCATACAATAAATTATAGCATCATGTCTTGACCATATCACATCACAACATGCCCTGCAAAAACAAGTTAGACGTCCTCTACTTTCTTGTTGCAAATTTTACGTGGCTGCTACGGGCTGAGCAAGAACCGTTCTTACCTACGCATCAAAACCACAATGATATTTTGTCAAGTTAGTGTTGTTTTAACCTTCGCAAGGACCGGGCGTAGCCACACTCGGTTCAACTAAATTTGGAGAAACAGACACCCGCCAGCCACCTATGTGCAAAGCACGTCAGTAGAACCAGTCTCGCGTAAGCGTACGCGTAATGTCTGTCCGGGCCGCTTCATCCAACAATACCGCTGAACCAAAGTATGACATGCTGGTAAGCAGTATGACTTGTATCGCCCACAACTCACTTGTGTTCTACTCGTGCATATAACATCTACACATAAAACCTGGCTCGGATGCCACTATTGGGGAACGTAGTAATTTCAAAAATTTCCTACGCACATGCAAGATCATGGTGATGCATAGCAACGAGAGGGGGAGTGTATCTTCATACCCTTGAAGATAGCTAAGCGGAAGCGTTTATCAACGCGGTTGATGTAGTCGTACGTCTTCACAATCCGACCGATCCAAGTACCGAACGCACGACACCTCCGAGTTCTGCACACGTTCAGCTCGATGACGTCCTCGCCTTCTCGATCCAGCAAGATGGGCGAAGTAGTAGATGAGTTGCGGCAGCACGACGGCGTGGTGATGGTGTTGATGAAGAACAATCTCCACAGGGCTTTGCCTAAGCACTACAAAAACTATGACGGAGGATAAACTAGAGGGGACGAGGTTGCCGGCACACGGCTTGGTGTTTCTTGATGTGTCTTTGGTGCTAGCCCTGCCCCTCTATTTATATGTTGAGCCTTGGGGTCGAAACTTGGAGTAAAAGCCTCCACAAAGTCGGTTTCACCAGAAAGGCAAGAGTCCTTCTCGGACTCCAGGGCCAGACGCCAGGGTTCCCGGCGTCTGGACCCAGACGCCAGGGACCCTGACGTCTGGCCCCTGGACTCCGCAAAACTTCCTTTTGCGCTTTCCAAAAACCTTGTGGCCTTTCCCCTTTGGCCCAAATAACGTGTTCTCGTACCCAAACATTTCGGGAAACATCCGGAACCCCTTCCGGTGAATTCCGGAACCCTTCCGGAGATCAAACACTATTATCTCATATATCAAACTTTATCTCCGAACCATTCCGGAGTTCCTCTTCATGTCCATGATCTCATCCGGGACTCCGAACAACATTCGGTTACCAACATACATAACTCATATAATACTATATCGTCAACGAAACATTAAGCATGCGGACCCTACGGGTTCGAGAACTATGTAGACATGACCGAGACATGTTTCCGGTCAATAACCAATAGCGGGACCTGGATGCCCATATTGGCTCCCACATATTCTACGAAGATCTTTATCGGTCAAACTGCATAACAACATACGTTGTTCCCTTTGTCATCGGTATATTACTTGCCCGAGATTTGATCATTGGTATCTCAATACCTAGTTCAATCTCGTTACCGGCAAGTCTCTGTACTCGTTCCATAATACATCATCCCGCAACTAACTCATTAGTTGCAATGCTTGCAAGGCTTTAAGTGATGTGCATTACCGAGTGGGCCCAGAGATACCTCTCCGACAATCGGAGTGACAAATCCTAATCTCGAAATACGCCAACCCAACAAGTACCTTCAGAGACACCTGTAGAGCACCTTTATAATCACCCAGTTACGTTGTGACGTTTGGTAGCACACAAAGTGTTCCTCCGGTAAACGGGAGTTGCATAATCTCATAGTCATAGGAACATGTATAAGTCATGAAGAAAGCAATAGCAACATACTAAACGATCCAGTGCTAAGCTAACGGAATGGGTCAAGTCAATCACATCATTCTTCTAATGATGTGATCCCATTAATCAAATGACAACACATGTCTATGGCTTGGAAACATAACCATCTTTGATCAACGAGCTAGTCAAGTAGAGGCATACTAGTGACACTCTGTTTGTCTATGTATTCACACAAGTATTATGTTTCCGGTTAATACAATTCTAGCATGAATAATAAACATTTATCATGATATAAGGAAATAAATTATAACTTTATTATTGCCTCTAGGGCATATTTCCTTCACTTATTGGTTGAATTGCCATACCGACATATTCGGTTGCCTCGGGGACTTTGGCATCGCTGAGAGAGCTCTACCTCATCGAGTGTTTGGCACACGGGCCATATTTCTTTTATTACTCACTTTGCATAAATTATTAATTATGCTACAAATTTATTATTATTACTATTATCTCCGGCTTGCACTATTTTCTGTGCATAGGTAAATGATCCGGGCTGGGTACCGCTGTCACCTCGGCGTATCGACGTACCACGTCACCTCGACTGGACCGGGAGCTTCGTCATCACTTCATTAACCCACGCCAGGAACTTCGGCGTCATAATGCCGGCCTGCTCCGTAGCCTCGGACGGACTAGGGGTTCCATCTTGCCACATTGGCCGTGCTATGTCGCCACTTCAGAGTGCCGAGCTCCTCGCCCGGCCACCTCGGGACCAGCCTGGTGTCGGTGTCAAAACCAGCGAATCTCGGGTAGGGGGTCCCGAACTGTGCGTCTAAGCTTGATGGTAATAGGATGCGGGGGACACGATGTTTACCCAGGTTCGGGCCCTCTCTATGGAGGTAATACCCTACTTCCTTCTTGATTGATCTTGATGAATATGAGTATTACAAGAGTTGATCTACCATGAGATCGTAATGGCTAAAACCCTAGGAGTCTAGCCTGTATTATTATGATTGCCTCTACGGACTAAGTCCTTCAGTTTATATAGACACCGGAGGGAACTAGGGTTGTACAATGTCGGTTACAAAGAAAGGAATCTTCATATTTGGGTGCCAAGCTTGCCATCCACGCCAAGGAGAGTCCCATCCAGACACATGTGAGAGTCTTCGGTCTTATATCTTCACAGTCCATCAGTCCGACCCATGTCAATAGGCCGGACGCCCGAGGACCCCTTAATCCAGGACTCGCTCAGTAGCCCCCGAACCAGTCTTTCAATGACGATGTGTTTGGCGCATAGATCGTCTTTGACATTGCAAGGCGGGTTCCTCCTCTGATTACTTCAAAGTGCCTGACTTAAATAGAAGTATTCGGCTTTCCATTTAATGTCGTGCTCATCGGCTTCCACACTTTCATGACTTCAGCTTCCACGTGTCAAGCGAATATGAGAGGTCGGGGTATTTTTGCACATATCACCCTGACCATGTAAGAAAGGCGTCTATTTAAAGAGATTGGGATTTTCAGATCCATTCCACACCAAGCGAGGAATCCTCAGAGCTTGCTAGGAGAAACCATTCCAACATGGCTAGCGCTCCCAGCTCTTCTTCCCGTCCCCACGGCCCTGGAAAAGGCGATTGGGAGAAATGTTCCGTATCACACAGTCAGCTAGCAAAGCTGCAGACATAGGGATTTCTTCCCCCTGCGGATCTAGTCCCTGTTCGAGCAGGATTGACTTCCTTCAATGGCGGGGCTCATGCGGAGAATTTCGCCAATCCATCCAGGGGGAACGAGTGTGCTTCGTTCCCTACTTGTTGAGAGGCGTTGGATTTCCAATTCACCCGTTCCTCTGAGGGCTTCTGGAGTATTATGGCCTCCAACTGCACAATTTCACTCCTGCCTCCATCCTGCACATCGCGGGTTACGTTGCTCTTTGCGAGCTATTCCTGGGTTGTGAGGCCCATTTTGAATTATGGAGGAAACTATTCTGCCTCGTCCCTCATAGCCAAGAGGTATCAATATTTGAAGTGGGTGGGGCCGAGGTATGTCGCATTGCCGGGACCGGATACCTGTTTGGCACACCGAAGAAGGCATCCAAAGAGTGGCCTTCCGAATGGTTCTATATCGAGGACATCGCCCTTCCAGACCCAGTCTGAATGGGCCTTCCCGAATTTTCAAGCGTTCCGTTGAAGAAGCACCACCGTTGGCGCCCTCGGAGCCTTCAGGAGGAAGATAGCATGGAAGTCCATCAATTGATGAGCAAGGTAAAGATGCTCGCCTAGTCCGGATTATCAATAGTCGAGGTAATGTCGACTTCCATAGTACGAGGGGTTCAACTACTCCAATATAGAAGGCTTCCCACGTGGCACTATAATGGGGAAGATGATGCCTCCCGCTGCGGTCGGAAGGGTTCGGACACCCCTGCCGCTTTGGCCAAAATACTGGCCGAACTATACAAAGGGTAGGAAGAGGAGTTCACTCGTATTAAGCGCCGAGATGGATTTTCCATGTACAATCCTCCTAGCTGGGTGAGTTCTAATCCCACTACTCTACTCAATCTACTCCCTGAGTCACTTTCCATGGACATTAATCCGTCCATTTGTAACATGAATAGTGGAAGATCACCAAGGGGCTCCACAATCCCGCCCCATAGCCAGAGGACCACAACCGGGACCTTGAACCCGGATTCGAAGAGGATCCAGACATATTCGTGATGCTTGAGGATGGGGAGTTCTACCAGGCGAGCTATGACGGCATGGAAGTGGCCATCACCACCGACTATCCGGTTCTTCTCCCTGCCTCACACGTAAGTAATCAGGAGACATCTCCTCTGAAAGATCTTCCTCATCTGCCTCACCCACTACACTACCTCGTGCTCCAAAGGGGAGACGCTCAGCGCGCCATCCTGCACCAGAGGCGACTCCAAAGAGAGCGACGCCCGCACCGGGCAAGCTTTCGAAGAGGAAGGCAAGCAAAGACACGTCGAAGCCGTCATCAAAGAGGTATGGATTCGTAAATATGCCCTTTGGTGGTCACATCCAACTGTGACATTATCCGCTCGTGTCTTATCAGGAAGAGTGTTCGTCGGACTATGTCCAGGAGTCCTGTTAGTCACACTCCCAAGAGCCAGGTTCCAGACCCCGCCGTAACGACGAGGGCTGATACGGGAGTGCTGCCGGATTGTTCTTTGGCAGGGGATTCAGACGATGTGCCCGTCACAAACTCGGAAGTGGAGAGCGTCAGGAACCATCGGCACCGGAGGGCTGCTCTTTGCGACCCCGGCCTTACCAAAGAGGCATTCAATGCCTTCAACTCGGCTGATGCATACATCCGAGCTGCTCGAGACGGGCTTGCCAGAGCCACATACCAACATTTGAAAGATTGCGGGTGAGCTCACATTGTATAAACCTGATAATTATATACCAGTAGCCCCCGAGACTTGTAGCAGTTGATTCAGCTGATTTAAGGATCATTGTAAAACCAGGTGCTTACGGAGAAGAACAACCTGTTGTCTCAAGAGCTGGAAAAGTGTCAGACCCAGCTAGCCTCTGCGACAGCCGAACTGGAGAAATCCAAGAAGGCATCGCCTGGTAATGTGTCCCTCCATCAAGAAAAACAGAATTATATACCAGCAATGCTAACACAGTTGTGTATCTTATGACAGGATCGACAGATCATCCGGGGAGGCACCGGAAGTGGCACAAGCGGGTGAACAAGAAGCCAAAAGGCAGTTGGCCGCAGGCGAACGTATACTTACACGGGCCAGGGAGGAGAAAAACAAACTCCAGGATTCCAACACCCAGCTTGGCGAAGAACTGAAAGACATGCGGGCCCAACTGTCTGACTCCATGAAGGAAAATAAGAGGTTGCGAGGCGACATATTTAGTATGTGTTCAAACTTACCTCTGTGTAATTCGGCGAGGAAAGGAACTGACAGAGTTATGTCTGTAGGTATGCTGACTGGCCGTTCCGAAGGGGAGATGTCCGAATCTTCAGGCGATCTGCTATAAGAGCTATCGCAAATGCACGAGCGAGCTCGGCAGGCGATGCGAAGTGTTGCCAAGGCCTTATGGCCATCTGCCCCCCTCCAGGAAGTATGGAGGAGCTTGTATAACTATTTAAGGGAGCGCGGCGGCATTTCCGATTATGGAAGATATCGGCCTGCCGGGAAGGTGCGCGAGAAGCCCGGGCCATGTTGAAAACATGGTATTCCAAGCTTTATCCGAATCATATGGCCCGGGTCAGACCTTTAGGGTCAGATGGAAAATAAATTCCCGTTAGTTTGGTATATGACCAGGTAAAAGTAGCCGCAAAATATTCTCAATAGGATTGTAAGCTAGACAACCTGTTGGACGACATAGAAGAGGAAATTTTTGAGTCCAAGTGACTATGTACTTTCCTTGACATATTTGTCCCTAGCCGGATTGTAAAACAATTGTCATGGCAGACGTTTTCGCTTTGACCTCTGGACCCGAAGGTGCGGAGTGTTTCCGAATACCGGAGCGGCTAAATAAACCGGGGTATGCATGGAAACCAGGCATAGGGGTCATAGTTGCTTGAACAGACAAGTTGTATCTGGCTAGCTATGTTATATTACATTATGATTGTAAGAAACATCTTCCAGAGAGAATAGTTCCGTTAAGGGTTCCTTTCCCTGGGTGAGCATGCATTAACGTGCATGTCCGAACTATGATTGAAAAATCACAGTATACGTATCATCTGGGGGTTCATAGTGTAATGAGTAAAAAACATCTTTTAGTCTGCCGACCGAATATTCCCTTAAGAACACTAGCTTTCGGCTTCACCCAGTCTGAGGTACACATCCGGATGACCCGGCAGTAACAATCGCAGAGGTGCTCCCTTTATGCCCTAGCCGAACTAACGGGAACGTAGGGCATAAGCACAGGAGCCAGGCAACCCAGCTTGGCCAAAACTTAAGTCATATTGATGCATATAATGGTGAAGAAAAGGTACATACGAGGAAAAGACACATATGTGGTGAGCTTAATGCTCGGAAAATAATAATAATAATCTTCTGTACAAGAAGCCTCCAGGTATAATGGACGTACATGTTTGGAGATGTGTACGTCATAGGTGCACGATTTAGCCACACAAAAGCTTTAAGGCTAAAAAAAGGAAAAGCGAAAAGATAGGAAAAAAGAAATAATGGAAACAAAAGGGAGAAGGAGACGAACAAAGAGTTCGATGCTAGGCATAGAATCTTCGGAGTCTGGTCGCGTTCCATGGGTTCAGCTCTAGGCGATTATCTGATGCATCACGCAGGCGGTATGCTCCTCCCGTGAGAACTTCGTCAATGATGAAGGGACCCTCCCACTTGGGCTTGAGTTTGTCCCTTTTCTTCTTCGGTAAGCGTAGAACGAGTTCGCCAACATTATAAGTCTTGGCCCGTACTTCTCTGCTTTGATATCTGCGTGCCTGTTGTTGATAAAATGAGGAACGGGCTTTTGCGACGTCGCGCTCCTCCTCCAGGGCATCTAAGCTGTCCTGCCATCAAGCTCGGCCTCTCTCTCTTCATACATGCGCACTCGAGGTGAGTCATGAATAATGTCACAGGGTAACACAGCCTATGCGCCGTACACCATGAAGAAAGGTGTATATCCGGTAGTGCGATTGTGCGTGGTCCGCAGCACCCAGAGTACGAAGTCGAGCTCCTCGACCCAGTGCTTGTCTGATTCTTTCAAAGACCGCACTAGTTTGGGCTTAATGCCGCTCATAATAAGACCAATTGCTCGTTCGACTTGACCGTTTGTTTGCGGGTGATAGACGGAGGCGTAATCGAGCTTAATGCCCAGATTAACACACCAGGTTTTCACCTCACCGGCTGTGAATTTGGAGCCGTTATCAGTGATGATGCTGTGTGGAACACCATAATGGTGCACAACACCAGATATGAAGTCTATCACTGGTTCGGCTTCGGCCGTTTTAACTGGTTTGGCCTCTGTCCACTTAGTGAATTTATCCACCATGACCAACAGATATTTTTTCCTATGGCTTCCTCCCTTAAGGGGTCCGACCATATCAAGCCCCTAGACCGCGAAAGGCCAAGTGATGGGGATTGTTTGCAGAGCGGTGGGTGGCATATGACTTTGGTTGGCGAAAAGCTAGCATCCGACGCAACATTGGATAAGGTCTTGTGCATCTGCTTGGGCTGTCGGCCAATAGAAACCTATACGGAAGGCCTTGCTTACAAGGGCCCGAGCCGCAGCGTGGTAACCACCAAGACCGGCATGAATTTCAGCCCAGAGCTTCCTCCCCTCTTCCTCGGAGATACATCTTTGAAGTACTCCGGTAGCGCTTTTCTTGTAGAGTTCTTCATTGTGAACCTTGTAGGCTTTCTAGCGCCGAACAATGAAGCGCACCTCATTCTGATCCTTAGGGAGTTCTCGCCTATTAAGGTAGGCCAAGAAGGGTTCGGTCCATGGGGCAATGACTGCCAGGATAAGATGGGTCGATGGTGTTATTTCGGTGGCTGAGCCCGCGATGATATCTGTGTGTTCAAAATCTGGGGTTATAGTCGGATCCGGACTGGTGTTGCCGCTCTCCCCTTGCCACACCACGGATGGCTTGAAGAGCCTTTCCAGAAACATGTTACATGGGACGGGGCCTCGCTTGGCGCTGATGCGAGCAAGGACATCCGCCGCTTAGTTAACGACTCTCAGGAAGGTAAGATCATCAATCAATAGTAGGCTGCTGCTCTGTGCAGTTAAAGATGGGATCCAACCTGTTCTGTTTGCTTGTTTCCTATAATCTATGCTCGATTCCATATTTCTGTATCCTTCGATTCCCGGGACAGATCTGATCTCCTTTATACTGACCTCAAACAACGAGCGAAGTCGAGATGTTGATGAGGTTTTTTGAGCCACATGATGAAACTCTAGCCCCTCGAACCGAGCCGACATTTTGAGAACGGCATTACGGTAAGCCGCCATTTTCGGATATTTGGCATCGAAGTCTCCATTTATTTGAGATATTGTGAGGTTTGAATCCCCGTGCACTTCCAGGCATTGTATGCCCATGGAGACAGCGATGCGATGACCACGCAATAAGGCCTCGTATTCGGCTGCATTGTTGGAGTCTGTGTATAATATTTGGAGTACGTACTGAACTGTATCTCTAGTGGGGGATGTTAGGACAACGCCCGCCCCTAAGCCCGCCAGCATTTTGGAGCCGTCGAAGTGCATGAACCAGTTGGAGTATGTGCCGTACTCTTTAGGGAGTTCGGCCTCTGTCCATTCAGCGACGAAGTCGGCCAGTACTTGGGATTTAATGGCCCGGTGTGGTTTGTATGTTATGTTGAATGGGAGGAGCTCAATGGCCCACTTGGAAATCCGGCCCGTGGCATCCCGGTTGTTGATTATGGCATTGAGTGGTACTTCGGAGGCCACCATGATTGAGCACTCTTGAAAGTAGTGTCGTAGCTTCCGGGATGCCATGAAGACCGCGTATGCTATTTTTTGGTAATGAGGGTACCGTGATTTGCATGGTGTGAGGATAGTGGATACGTAGTAGACCGGCTTCTGAAGCGGGAATTTGAGTCCGTCCTCCTTTTGTTCGACGACGAGCACCGCACTCACGACCTGGTGTGTTGCCGATATGTACAATAACATGGGTTTGCCGACATTCGGTGCGGCCAGGATTGGGTTGCTCGCTAAAAGAGCCTTTATTTCTTCTAGTCCGGCCATTGCTGCGTCCGTCCACTCGAAGTGATCGGTGCGTCGGAGAAGGCGATAAAGTGGAAATGCTTTTTCTCCTAGTCTGGAATAAAGCGTCTTAAAGTTGCCACACATTCGGCTAGTTTTTGGACTTGTTTAAGGTCTGTTGGCGTACCAAGTATGAGAAAGCTCGGATTTTAGCTGGGTTTGCCTCTATTCCTCTATTGGAAACAATGAAGCCCAGTAGTTTTCCAGCGGGAACACCGAAAACACACTTTTCCGGATTGAGCTTGATGTCATATGTACGGAGGTTGTCGAATGTGAGATGCAGATCGTCTATTAATGACTCGACATGCCTAGTTTTGATGACGACATCATCTACATATGCTTCAACTGTCTTGCCGATCTGTTTCTCTAGGCATGTTTGAATCATGCGTTGGTAGGTGGCGTCGACGTTTTTAAGTCCGAAGGGCATAGTGTTGAAGCAGAATGACCCATATGGGGTAATGAATGCTATTACGGCTGTGTCTGAATCCTTCATTTTGATTTGATGGTATCCAAAGTATGCGTCGAGGAAACACAGTGAGTCATGTCCGACTGTAGCATCAATAATCTGATCGATGCGAAGGAGGGGAAATGGATCCTTAGGGCAGGCCTTGTTGAGGTCTTTGAAATCAACGCATAGGCGCCATGATTTATCCTTCTTTGGCACCATCACCAGGTTTGCTAGCCAGTCCGGGTGTTTTATTTCTCTAATGAATCCGGCCTCGATTAACTTGGCTAGCTCCTCTCCCATAGCTTGTCGTTTGGGTTCGGAAAAGCGCCGCAGTGTTCTCTTGACCGGTTTATATCCCTTCAGTATGTTTAGGCTGTGTTCAGACAACCTGCGCGGGATTCTCGGCATATCAGAAGGGTGCCAGGCGAATATGTCCCAGTTCCCGCGCAGGAACTCTCGTAGTGCGGCATCAACCATTGGGTCCAGCTGTGCCCCGATGGATGCTGTCTTCCTGGGGTCCGTCGGGTGGACTTGAAATTTGACTATTTCATCTGCTGGTTTAAAGAGGTGGATTTGGGTCGCTTGTCCGGGATCACGTTGTCTGAAGCCCTCGAGGCATTGTCTGAAGCCCTCACCGTCCTGTCTATTTTGCTCAATGCGGCTCCTGTCTATTTCCATTTTGTTGAGAGTTTCCTCGTAAATGAGGTTTAGTCTGCTGCCGCCGTCCATGAGCACTTTGCTAAGCCGAAAGCTGTCCACGATTGGACTGAGGACCAAGGCGGCTGGTGCCCGGACTGTCCTGAATTTTGGTTCGTCACCGGCATTGAAAGTTATGGCCATGTCATCCCAGGGATTTATTGCTGCGACTTGGCAGACTTCAGCAAGGCCGCAGAGTGCCCTTTTACGCCTATTGTTTGATGCAAAAGTCTCGAAGACCGTCAATACTCTGAGGTCGTCGTCTTCCGTGGGGTGTTGCTCTGCGGTATTTTTGGTGAGGAGATCCTCACCGCTCTTGGCCACTTGCCGTAGTATCCAACATGCTCTAAGGCAGTGGGTTGGTATGGTATCCAGTGTTGTGTGTATTTTGCATGGCCTATCGAGCCATCCCTCCAGAACGGTTCCACGCCCTATAATTGGTTTCGATTTCCTTACTATTGGATCGGGCGACCCACGAGGGTGCATCCTTTTTGTCCGGACGAGGGGTTGAGTGGAAACTGGTGGCTCCCAGGGAGCTGCCTGAGTTTTCCAGGCGCTTTCCATTGTGCAGTACTTCTGTACTATGGTTGCCAAGTCAACAAAGTGAAATACGCGATGACGGTTAATGGCATTGAGGATTACTTTGTCCATGCAATTGTTGTAGAATAGTGAGATCGCGTCTTCGTTGCAACAATCTTTGATCTTGTATTTGACAAGGAGGAATCTGGCCCAAAAGTGATGGACCATTTCTTGAGACTGTCCTCGTATGTACGTAAGATCACATGTATCCAGGTGGGTGGGTGGATGTAAGTCCGAAACCTGACCCAATTTGTGATCCGGAGTTTGAGAAACTTCCGAACTCAATGTTCGGGCTCCGGGATATCAGCTGATTTTTCAGGCCCGTTGTCCGATTCTACGTTCGGAGGGCAGGGCGTGTTGTTCCGTAGACAGGTATCCGGATCTTCAAGCCCAACAATCCGAACATAGTTCGTCCTCAATATGGAGGGGGAGTTGTTGTTATGCTCCGCGATTACCGCTACCTGATGGGTGATCGGTGGAGATTTGATTTCTCTCTGATCGGGTTTAAGCCCGATCTGATCATAGTCTGTGGCGACCCCCAGGGCGGCGATGTGATCAAGGAGTTCCTTTAAAGACGACAACTCCGTCGGATCCATCCGTTTGGAGTATTTGGAGTCAACACGGAGGCGATTTTCGATGACCCGAGAAGTTATCGTTGGCTTGACGGCCGAACGGGCGGCCATGGTAAAGCCGCCCAGCCGGAGGGTTTGACCTGGGGCTAGGGCTCCTCCGGAGGTGATACTGTCCTTGACAATAAGGCGAGCCATCAATCCTGTCTTGGACGTCACAACGGAACTCTCAATGAAAGCACCAATGTCGGTGTCAAAACCGACGGATCTCGGGTAGGGGGTCCCGAACTGTGCGTCTAAGGCTGATGGTAACAGGAGGTAGGGGACACGATGTTTACCCAGGTTCGGGCCCTCTCTATGGAGGTAATACCCTACTTCCTGCTTGATTGATCTTGATGAATATGAGTATTACAAGAGTTGATCTACCACGAGATCGTAATGGCTAAAACCCTAGGAGTCTAGCCTGTATGATTATGATTGCCTCTATGGACTAAGCCCTTCGGTTTATATAGACACCGGAGGGAACTAGGGTTGTACAAAGTCTGTTAGAGAGAAATGAATCTTCATATTCGGGCGCCAAGCTTGCCTTCCACGTCAAGGAGAGTCCCATCCGGACACAGGTGAGAGTCTTCTGTCTTGTATCTTCACAGCCCATCAGTCCGGCCCATGTCAATAGGCCGGACGCCCGAGGACCCCTTAATCCAGGACTCCCTCACCCGGAGCTGGAACCTTGTCCCGCATCAAGCTCGGACCACGTCATCAATGTCAAATCCATTAACCAGCTAAGTCGCTTTCATGCTCAAAGTTTTAAATTTTTAATTTGTGTTCGGTTCAACCACGCTCACATACGTTGTCTGTTAAAAGAAAATCCCACTACCCATGTTAACTGGGGGCTCTTCAAATTTATATGGGCCATTTTATAGTAAATGTGTTTTCCTCTTGGTTGTTTCAAAGTCTTTTCCTACCACTCCTTTTTCGACTCGAGTGTATGGTCAATAGCCGGATAGCCTGGCTTCTCTCTAAAGCCGCTCACATTTAGTTCGCTAAACTGGCCTAAGAGAAGCACTTCGCCTTCGGGATAAGGAGGTTCAAGCTGATGCTGACCGACTTGCAGTTTAGAGATCCGATGTGTCATGTTAAAGCATGATAGAAGCACCAAAAACTTTTAGACCAATTTTTGGATTGGCACCAAAAACTTGATTTAGTTCGGGCGTAAAGTTTTTACTCAAGTTTTTTGGCTTTTTCGATCTTATGGCATTTTTAACCTATTTGTGTGTCTCCAGCATATGTCTCTCAGTACAACGCCGGGCACCTTTAAAGCTTCGGCAATATCAAAGAGGGGCTCCGGCTAGAGCCGAACCCACCAAAAGCCAAGGTATTCCATGGACTCCTCGGCAAAACATTCTCGGATACTGCTTTATATGCATCAGTTTTGAATTGTGTCTTTGGTCAATAGTTGGGTTGCCCGGCTCCTGTGGTTGCCTCCTATGTTCTGCTTTGTTCGGATAGGTGTGCAAAGGGAGAACCACTGCGATTGTTCTTCCTACTCGAATGATTAAGCACCTCAGTGGAGAAAGCCGAAAACTGACTGTAACAATGCGCGTAAATTGGTCAGCAGTCCGATGACTGTGTCAAACTATAAGATCGATGTAGGTCACCCCGTGTTAAATGATGGGCCGTTCATAACATTAGCCGAAGTGATTACGGCTTGACCTCGACTATCACCGAACGCTAACCGGGGGCTAGTAACAGGCTTCCCAACTTTAAGCTCCTATGACTAAGTGAAAGTTATAAAGCCCGCATATCTGATTGCCTCGTTTCCGCTAACACAACCGCCTTCGGGCACGGAGACGTCGGCTAAGGGTTGTTTTGTTATTGTGGAAACACCCCGCGTAGCATGTACAAAGGGGTGGAAGCTGACGATGGGCCACTTTCAACTGATAAACGGTCGCAACAGAGTCAAAATAAACATATCATCAACATTTGTATTCAGTATACAAGTGCTGCTTTCCGTAATCATCGTTATAAAGCCATAAATATGCATCAATTTGACTTAAGATTTTGGCCATCTGGGTTGCCTGGCTCCTGTGCTTACCCCTACGTTCCCAATTGTTCGGCTAGGCGGTAAAGGAGCACCTCTGTGATTTTTACTACCGGGTCATCTGAGTTAGTACCTCAGACTGGGCGAAGCTGAAAGCTAGCCATCTTAAAGGATATAATTGGTCGGCAACGATGGAAGTGAAAATTTAGGTTCGCTAAAGACCACATAGTTTGGGAAACTCTCCCCAAACTAAATCCTCAATATTTTTCTCCCGCATTGATTGGAGGTGTGGTTTCATGATCATGGTTGGCATGACAACCCAAAGAAAGGAACCGATAGCGGGACTATTTTATTTGGAAGATGTTTCTTACGTTAATAGTAATATAACATATCTCTCCGTGTACCTTTTTTTATAAAACCATATGGCCGGATTGCCTTATTTGCCGTGAATCTTTTCCCTTATGAAGGCTTTATAAAGTAGGACAAACACTCCCCGGCTACTGGCCGAGGAGGCTGAAGCCGATGGTCGGTCAACAAAGTTTTGTTCAATGCGGATCTGAGCATTAATGATGTAGAGTACTTGGACACATAGAGTCATTACACATACATTGTGATTTTACTCCGGATATCGATCCTTAATTTGGCCAGCCGTGCCCACATCAAGGCTCGGGTGCTACTGGGCTTAGCGCTTCTCACGTAAAATCGATTAACGGGGTACATCGATCCCCTGATTTGGTGTTGACACCCGACCAGTAGCTCGTGGGCTACCGCATTGCCTATTCAATGCAGAAATCTCAAAGTGCTCAGTGTTCGGATTGACCAAACTATGGGCAACCACGTCTTCGGACAAAATTAGGTACCAACTGGGACTTATCCGGCATCAAGCTAATATATTACGACGTTCTCAAAACTCTCTCTCAAGGGCCCGTCCGCCTATTACTATATCCTCTAATGTGCATATCAGATTTTAGGCCAACACACACCTTGCGGGCTGCTGGCTATATATCTCGTCAGTAAATAAATTACATCAATCGGAAATAAAATCCGCAAACAATCAGCCCGAGCCCAAGGTAGTGCATCACCTTGGAAGCAGTCCGATACGTCTCCAACGTATCTATAATTTATGAAGCATTCATGCTATATTACTATGTGTTTTGAATGATTATGGGCTTTATTATACACTTTTATATTACTTTTGGGACTAACCTATTAACCGGAGGCCCATCCCATATTGCTGTTTTATTGCCTGTTTCAGTATTTCGAAGAAAAGGAATATCAAACGGAGTCCAAACGGAATGAAACCTTCGGCATTGTGATTTTTTGGAAGAATATCATCCTGGAGGCTTGGAGATCAAGTCAGAAGATCGTCGAGGAGCCCAGGAGATAGCGGGGCGCGCCCCCCTACAAGGCGCGCCCCCCTGTCTCGTGGACCCCTCGAGCACCCCCCCGACCGACTTCTTTCGCCTATATTTTCCCTCGTACCCTAAAACCATCGAATATCAAGATAGATTGGGAGTTCTGCCGCCGCAAGCCTCTGTAGCCACCAAAAACCTCTCGGGAGCCCGTTCCGGCACCCTGCCGGAGGGGCAATCCATCACCTGTGGCCATCTTCATCATCCCGGCGCTCTCCATGACGAGGAGGGAGTAGTTTACCCTCGGGGCTGAGGGTATGTACCAGTAGCTATGTGTTTGATCTCTCTCTCTCTCTCTCTCTCTCTCTCTCTCTCTCTCTCTCTCGTGTTCTCTCTCGTGTTCCCTCTATGGCACGATCTTGATGTATCCCGAGCTTTGCTATTGTAGTTGGATATTATGATGTTTCTCCCCCTCGACTCTCTTGTGATGAATTGAGTTTCCCCTTTGAAGTTATCTTATCGGATTGAGTCTTTTATGAGAACACTTGATGTATGTCTTGCCGTGTTTATCTGTGGTGACAATGGGATATCATGTGCCTCTTGATGTATGTTTTGGTGACCAACTTGCGGGTTCCGCCCATGAACCTATGCATAGGGGTTGGCACACGTTCTTGACTCTCCGGTAGGAACTTTGGGGCACTCTTTGAAGTACTTTGTGTTGGTTGGATGAATCTGAGATTGTGTGATGCATATCGTATAATCATGCCCATGGATACTTGAGGTGACAATGGAGTATCTAGGTGACATTAGGGTTTTGGTTGATTTGTGTCTTAAGGTGTTATTCTAGTACAAACTCTTTTATAGATCGATCTGAAAGAATAACTTTGAGGTGGTTTCGTACCCTACCATAATCTCTACGTTTGTTCTCCGCTATTAGTGGCTTTGGAGTGACTCTTTGTTGCATGTTGAGGGCTTGTTATATGATCTATTATGTTATTATTGTTGAGAGAACTTGCACTAGTGAAAGTAGGAACCCTAGGCTTGTTTCCTATCACTGCAATACCGTTTACACTCACTTTTATAAGTAGTTACCTTGCTGTTTTTATATTTTCATATTAGAAGAACCTATATCTACCATCTATTTTGCACTTGTATCACCATCTCTTCGCCGAACTAGTGCACCTATACAAATTTCCATTGTATTGGGTGTGTTGGGGACACAAGAGACTCTTTGTTATTTGGTTGCAGGGTTGTTTGAGAGAGACCATCTTCATCCTACGCCTCCTACGGAATGATAAACCTTAGGTCATCCACTTGAGGGAAATTTGCTACTGTCCTACAAACCTGTGCACTTGCAGGCCCAACAACATCTACAAGAAGAAGGTTGTGTAGTAGACATCAAGCTCTTTTCTGGTGCCGTTGCCGGGGAGGTGAGTGCTTGAAGGCATATCTTTAGATCTTGCAATGGAATCTTTTTGTTTCTTGTTTTATCACTAGTTTAGTTTATAAAAGAAAACTACAAAAAATGGAGTTAAGTTTGTCTCGTACGCTTCGTCTTTTTAATATCTTTCGTGAGTATGATGGAAAAGAAAATTGTGCTCAAGTGCTAGAAGAAGAATGCATTAAAATGCTTGATACTAAATCTTTGAATGATGAGAATGATTGCAATGTTGTTAGTATAAACTCCTTGAATATCCATAGTACTATGATTGCTCTAGTCATGATGAAAATATATCTTATGAGCATGTCAACTTTTGTGGAGTGCATGTTTGCATGAACACACCAAATAGAGAAGATATGTATTGCAAGAAGCATAAGGATCTAGAAACTAAGAGGTTGCAAGAAAGGCTAGATAAGAGTGCGGAGAATTCAAGATATCTTTCCCGTTGTGAATTTTGCAATAAACAAGATCATTTACATCTCCAATGCAAATTGTTTCATGATCGGATCATGTCCAAAAATTGTGATGATTTGATTTCCCTTTCTCATTACAATGAACTTATATTGCTTTTGGGTTATGAAGAGTTGAAACGTTTAACTAAGCCTATTCCAGAATTTAATCTTAAGCATTTCCTTGATATTGATCTAGAAAAGATTTATATGCTTTGTGCGGTGAATTGCATTGAAAATCCTTATATTGCCAATTACATAAAGAAAAGAAAGCAAATAGAAGATGATGAGAATACTAATGAAAGGGAAGAGACTTCCCAATATACTCCTATTATTTCTCATGATGAATCAGGTAACGAGGAGGAGCTTTCTATTCAACCAATCTCATCAATAATGAGCTCAAAGAGGAAGGTTGAACCTACACATAATGTGAAGAAGAAAAAGGAAAGAAGGAGCAACAAAGGTAGAAAGGTATCCCTCCCAAATTATGTTGCTCCTACTACTCATTGTGATGATGATAATTGCTTTACTATTGGTGCTATCCATATTTTTAACGATGAGAGTGATTATGCTTATGGTATGAAAGAGCCCAAGATTGGGTAAGCTATGTTTGATGAGGATGAAATATTTGAGAATATATTTTCTGAAATTGATGTTTGTCCCAAGCTTGGGGATGCTATGTTTAATGAAGATGATATTTTTAGCATCCCAAGTTTTGATATGCAAAGTTGTTATGATGATAGCATGCCTCCTACCTATGATGATTATATTGATGAAAGTGGGTTTGGAAGAGTGTCAACTTTAGGAATTAGTGATCCCACTATTTTGGAAGATGTTGAATCTTATTGTGATGAATATGAAAGTGGATTTGGAAGAGTGTCAACTTTATTTAGTGATTCCACTATCTTGGGAGAGGTTTCAATCGATTATGATGAGAACGAAGTTGCTACTTATGATGATTATTGGGATGAAACTTATGATATAAAAAGTAGTGATGATTATATTTACAAATCTTGTCATGATTATGATTACCCTGTTTCTGAATGTTACTCTTTTAATGTGTAAACAATTTTTAGTGTTCAAGTCTCTTATGATACTCTCACTATTCCGAATGAGAAGAATTTTGCTTATGTGGGGAGTAGTAAATTTTCTATGCTTGTTGATCATGAAAGAATGCTTTAGGTGCTGGTTATATTGTTGAATTCATTCATGATGCTACTGAAAATTATTATGAGGGAGGAACATATGCTTGTAGGAATTGCAATAATGTCAAGTTTCCTCTCTATGTGCTTAAAATTTTGAAGTTATGCTTGTTTTACCTTTCTATGCTAGTTGATTATTGTTCCCATAAGTTGTTTGCTCAAAAAATACCTATGCATAGGAAGTGGGTTAGGCTTAAATGTGCTAGTCATATGCTTCATGATGCTCCCGTTATGTTTCAATTCTTATCTTTTTTGTGAGCATTGTTGCCATCATCATGCCTAGCTAGAAAGGCATTAAAGAAAATCACTTGTTGGGAGATAACCCAATATTTATCCTTACTGTTTTTGTGTGTCCACATGATTATGCTACTGTAGTAATCATGTTTTATAGCTTTTGTTTCAATAAAGTGCCAAGTAGAGCCTTTGGGAAGACTTGGGTGAAGTCTTTATGATCTTGCTGTAAAAAACAGAAACTTTTGTGCTCACGAGAATGACTGCCATTTTTTACTGGAGAGTGCTTTTAGGTTGATTATTTTTCAGGTGATTAATAGACAAATTCCTTAGGTCCATCAATTTATTTCATAATTTTTGAGATTCCTGAGGTATACGTTTGATACAGATTACTATAGACTGTTCTGTTTTTGACAGATTCTGTTTTCATTGTGTTGATTGCTTATTTTGATGCATCTATGGCTAGTATTAACTGGTATGAACCATAGATAAGTTGGAATGCAGTAGGTATTACACCAATATGAATTTAGAATGAGTTAATTACAGTACCTTAAAGTGGTTTTATTTTCTTATACTAACGGAGCTTACGAGTTTTGTTTTTGAGTTTTGTGTGGTTGAAGTTTTCAAGTTTTGGGTAAAGATTCGATGGACTATGGAATAAGGATTGGAAAGAACCTAAGCTTGGTGATGCCCTAGGCACCCCAAGGTAATATTCAAGGACAACCAAGAGCCTAAGCTTGGGGATGCCCCGGAAGGCATCCCCTCTTTCGTCCTCGTTCATCGATAACTTTACTTGGAGCTATATTTTTATTCACCACATGATATGTGTTTTGCTTTGAGCATCACTTTATTTTGTTAGTGTTTGATTTCTGTTAGTTAGAATAATGTTTTGCACCTTTAGTTTCAATAGAAATGTCAAGGATAGCCTTTGCCATGCTTATTTTGCTAGTATACATATTGCTGTTTGAAAACAGAAAGTTTACTGCTGTTGCAAAAATTCCCTAGAAAAGTCAGAGAATGGTATAATGTTGAATCTTTTTGCATATTAAGCTCTGATAAATTCATTACAGTGGGAATTTTATTTCATAATTTTTGGATTCAGGGAATTATTGATACTCTTGCATTCTTTATAGACTATACTGTTTTGGCAGATTGCTGTTATGGTTGCATTGTATGCATATGTTTGCTTGTTTAATGATTCTATTTGAGGATAGGAGTATTAAATATGCAGAGACATTTAGTATTAAATGTTGAATAATAATGTTAGTGATTTTTACAGTAGAAAATGATAAGGTTTTGCATTGGTTTATACTAACCTATCTCACGAGTTCTTGTTGAGTTTGTTGTGAATGAAGCTTTTGATAAAAAGAGAACCCATGATATGAGAGGAATTAAGGAGACACAAAAGTTCAAGCTTGGGGATGCCTCAGGCACCCCAAAATAATATTTCAAGAAGTCTCAAGCATCTAAGCTTGGGGATGCCCCGGTAGGCATCCCACCTTTCTTCTTCAGCAATCATCAGTTAGTATCGGTTGAACCTAAGTTTTTGCTTCTTCACATGAGTTGTGCTATCCTTGCAATGTCATTTTATTTTGTTTTTCTTGATGATTGAATACAATACCAAGATCTGAAATTCTTAAATGAGAGAGAGTCTTCACATAGTTGCATAATTATTTAGCTACTCATTGATCTTCACTTATATCTTTTTGAGTAGTTTCTCATTTACTTGTGTGCTTCACTTATATCCTATCAGTAAATTGTTGAATGAGTTGATTGTCATAAATCTGAAATTATATATGTCTCTTTTGCTTATCCCATGGGGAGTAATGACTTCACATCTAAGAAGTAGAGGTTGTAAATTTATTGACGGTTAGCAAGCATTGTATTGGTCATTTGAACAATTCATGAAAGAATATTGAAGGAAGAGAGATTTCACATATAAAAATATTATCATAGACATCTTTTATAATTGTGAGCACTCATTATGTATGACATGCTAAAGAGTTGATGTTGGACAAGGAAGACAACGTAATGGGTTATGTTTTCTCGCATCTCAGTTAAAGTATATTGTTATGGATCATTCAAACATGTTGAGCTTGCCTTTCCCCCTCATGCTAGCCAAAATTCCTAGCACCAAGTAGAGATACTACTTGTGCTTCCAAATATCCTTAAACCCAGTTTTGCCATGAGAGTCCACCATACCTACCTATGGACTGGGTAAGATCCTTCAAGTAAGTTGTCATCGGTGCAAGCAATAAAAATTGCTCTCTAAATATGCATGACTTATTAGTGCGGAGAAAATAAGCTTTGTACGAAGTTGTTATGGAAGCAATAAAAGCGACAGACTGCATAATAAAGGTCCATATACAAGGGGCAATATAAAGTGACGTTCTTTCACATTAAGATTTTGTGTATCCAACCCTAAAAGCGCATGGCAACCTCTGCTTCCCTCTGCGAAGGGCTTATCTTTTACTTTATGTCTTTTACTTTATGCAAGAGTCAAGGTGATCTTCACCTTTCCCTTTTTCATTTTATCCTTTGGCAAGCACTTTGTGGTGGGGTGATCCTGATATATATATCCAATTGGATGTACGTTAGCATGAACTATTATTGTTGACATCACCCAAAGGTGAATATGTTTGGAGGCAACATTATAAGCCCCAATCTTTCTCTGTGTCTGATTAAAACTTCATAACCACAAGTATTGCGTGAGTGTTAGCAATTGTAGAAGACTATATGATAGTTGAGTATGTGAAGTTTGCTAAATCAAAGCTCTGACATAGACTCTTCCTGAAAGTAAGATGAATTGAAATTGTTTGATGACTAAGAATGAAGTTTGCTAGTTTTTAAGAAAATTTATGGTCTATGCTTTAACATGTGAATTGCTTGTTACTTGATTATGAAAAGTTTCATGAGATGAACTACTGTTATGACATATTATCAAGCTAGAAAAGGTGATTGAAATTATCATTGATCAAACTTGTGCACCTTCTAGCATTCACACTTCATAAATTCTTTCTTTTATCATTTACCTACTCGAGGACGAGTAGGAATTAAGCTTGGGGATGCTGATACGTCTCCAGCGTATCTATAATTTATGAAGCATTCATTCTATATTACTATGTGTTTTTAATGATTATGGGCTTTATTATACACTTTTATATTACTTTTGGGACTAATCTATTAACCGGAGGCCCAGCCCATATTGTTGTTTTATTGCCTGTTTCAGTATTTCAAAGAAAAGGAATATCAAACGGAGTCCAAACGGAATGAAACCTTTGACATTGTGATTTTTTGGAAGAATATCATCCTGGAGGCTTGGAGATCAAGTCAGAAGATCCTCGAGGAGCCTAGGAGATAGGGGGGCGCGCCCCCCTACAGGGCGCGACCCCCTGTCTCGTGGACCCCTCGAGCACCCCCCGATCGACTTCTTTCGCCTATATATTCTGTCATACCCTATAACCATCGAATATCAAGATAGATCGGGAGTTCCGCCGCTGTAAGCCTCTGTAGCCACCAAAAACCTCTCGGGAGCCCGTTCCGGCACCCTGCCGGAGGGGGAATCCATCACCGGTGGCCATCTTCATCCTCTCGCCGCTCTCCATGACGAGGAGGGAGTAGTTCACCCTCAGGGCTGAGGGTATGTACCAGTAGCTATGTGTTTGATCTCTCTCTCTCTCTCTCTCTCTCTCTCTCTCTCTCGTGTTCCCTTTATGGCACAATCTTGATGTATCCCGAGATTTGCTATTGTAGTTGGATCTTATGATGTTTCTCCCCCTCTACTCTCTTGTGATGAATTGAGTTTCACCTTTGAAGTTATCTTATCGGATTGAGTCTTTTATGAGAACACTTGATGTATGTCTTGCCGTGTTTATATGTGGTGACAATGGGATATCATGTGCCTCTTGATGTATGTTCTGGTGACCAACTTGCGGGTCCCGCCCATGAACCTATGCATAGGGGTTGGCACCCGTTCTTGACTCTCCGTTAGAAACTTTGGGGCACTCTTTGAAGTACTTTGTGTTGGTTGGATGAATCTGAGATTGTGTGGTGCATATCGTATAATCATGCCCATGGATACTTGAGGTGACAATGGAGTATCTAGGTGACATTAGGGTTTTGGTTGATTTGTGTCTTAAGGTGTTATTCTAGTACAAACTCTTTTATAGATCGATCTGAAAGAATAACTTTGAGGTGGTTTCGTACCCTACCATAATCTCTACGTTTGTTCTCCGCTATTAGTGGCTTTGGAGTGACTCTTTGTTGCATGTTGAGGGCTTGTTATATGATCTATTATGTTATTATTGTTGAGAGAACTTGCACTAGTGAAAGTAGGAACCCTAGGCTTGTTTCCTATCACTGCAATACCGTTTACACTCACTTTTATCAGTAGTTACCTTGCTGTTTTTATATTTCCAAATTAGAAGAACCTATATCTACCATCTATTTTGCACTTGTATCACCATCTCTTCGCCGAACTAGTGCACCTATACAAATTACCATTGTATTGGGTGTGTTGGGGACACAAGAGACTCTTTGTTATTTGGTTACAGGGTTGTTTGAGAGAGACCATCTTCATCCTACGCCTCCTACGGAATGATAAACCTTAGGTCATCCACTTGAGGGAAATTTGCTACTGTCCTACAAACCTGTGCACTTGCAGGCCCAACAACGTCTACAAGAAGAAGGTTGTGTAGTAGACATCAAGCTCTTTTCTGGCGCCGTTGCCGGGGAGGTGAGTGCTTGAAGGTATATCTTTAGATCTTGCAATCGAATCTTTTTGTTTCTTGTTTTATCACTAGTTTAGTTTATAAAAGAAAACTACAAAAAATGGAGTTAAGTTTGTCTCGTACGCTTCGTCTTTTTAATATCTTTCGTGAGTATGATGGAAAAGAAAATTGTGCTCAAGTGCTAGAAG
The DNA here is from genome assembly GCF_018294505.1 of Triticum aestivum. Lineage (NCBI taxonomy): Eukaryota > Viridiplantae > Streptophyta > Magnoliopsida > Poales > Poaceae > Triticum > Triticum aestivum. The sequence goes on along the minus strand of NC_057813.1, from coordinate 576,973,210 downwards.
AAGAATGCATTAAAATGCTTGATACTAAATCTTTGAATGATGAGAATGATTGCAATGTTGTTAGTATAAACTCCTTGAATATCCATAGTACTAATGATGATTGCTCTAGTCATGATGAAAATATATCTTATGAGCATGTCAACTTTTGTGGAGTGCATGTTTGCATGAACACACCAAATAGAGAAGATATATATTGCAAGAAGCATAAGGATCTAGAAACTAAGAGGTTGCAAGAAAGGCTAGATAAGAGTGCGGAGAATTCAAGATATCTTTCTCGTTGTGAATTTTGCAATAAACAAGATCATTTACATCTCCAATGCAAATTGTTTCATGATCGGATCATGTCCAAAAATTGTGATGATTTGATTTCCCTTTCTCATTACAATGAACTTAGATTGCTTTTGGGTTATGAAGAGTTGAAACATTTAACTAAGCCTATTCCAGAATTTAATCTTAAGCATTTCCTTGATATTGATCTAGAAAAGATTTATATGCTTTGTGCGGTGAATTGCATTGAAAATCCTTATATTGCCAATTACATAAAGAAAAGAAAGCAAATAGAAGATGATGAGAATACTAATGAAAGGGAAGAGACTTCCCAATATACTCCTATTATTTCTCATGATGAATAAGGTAACGAGGAGGAGCTTTCTATTCAACCAATCTCATCAATAAGGAGCTCAAAGAGGAAGGTTGAACCTACACATAATGTGAAGAAGAAAAAGAAAAGAAGGATCAACAAAGGTAGAAAGGTATCCCTCCCAAATTATGTTGCTCCTACTACTCATTGTGATGATGATAATTGCTTTACTATTGGTGCTATCCATATTTTTAACGATGAGAGTGATTATGCTTATGGTATGAAAGAGCCCAAGATTGGGGAAGCTATGTTTGATGAGGATGAAATATTTGAGAATATATTTTCTGAAATTGATGTTTGTCCCAAGCTTGGGGATGCTATGTTTAATGAAGATGATATTTTTAGTATCCCAAGTTTTGATATGCAAAGTTGTTATGATGATAGCATGCCTCCTACCTATGATGATTATATTGATGAAAGTGGGTTTGGAAGAGTGTCAACTTTAGGAATTAGTGATCCCACTATTTTGGAAGATGTTGAATCTTATTGTGATGAATATGAAAGTGGATTTGGAAGAGTGTCAACTTCATTTAGTGATTCCACTATCTTGGGAGAGGTTTCAATCGATTATGATGAGAACGAAGTTGCTACATATGATGATTATTGTGATGAAACTTATGCTATAAAAAGTAGTGATGATTATATTTACAAATCTTGTCATGATTATGATTACCCTTTTTCTGAACGTTACTCTTTTAATGTGGAAACAATTTTTAGTGTTCAAGTCTCTTATGATACTCTCACTATTCCGAGTGAGAAGAATTTTGCTTATGTGGGGAGTAGTAAATTTTCTATGCTTGTTGATCATGAAAGAATGCTTTAGGTTCTGGTTATATTGTTGAATTCATTCATAATGCTACTGAAAATTATTATGAGGGAGGAACATATGCTTGTAGGAATTGCAATAATGTCAAGTTTCCTCTCTATGTGCTTAAAATTTTGAAGTTATGCTTGTTTTACCTTTCTATGCTAGTTGATTATTGTTCCCATAAGTTGTTTGCTCAAAAAATACCTATGCATAGGAAGTGGGTTAGGCTTAAATGTGCTAGTCATATGCTTCATGATGCTCCCGTTATGTTTCAATTCTTATCTTTTATGTGAGCATCGTTGCCATCATCATGCCTAGATAGAAAGGCATTAAAGAAAAGCGCTTGTTGGGAGACAACCCAATATTTATCCTTACTGTTTTTGTGTGTCCACATGATTATGCTACTGTAGTAATCATGTTTTATAGCTTTTGTTTCAATAAAGTGCCAAGAAGAGCCTTTGGGAAGACTTGGGTGAAGTCTTTATGATCTTGCTGTAAAAAACAGAAACTTTTGTGCTCACGAGAATGACTGCCATTTTTTACTGGAGAGTGCTTTTAGGTTGATTATTTTTCAGGTGATTAATAGACAAATTCCTCAGGTCCATCAATTTATTTCATAATTTTTGAGATTCCTGAGGTATACGTTTGATACAGATTACTACAGACTGTTCTGTTTTTGACAGATTCTGTTTTCATTGTGTTGATTGCTTATTTTGATGCATCTATGGCTAGTATTAATTGGTATGAACCATAGATAAGTTGGAATGCAGTAGGTATTACACCAATATGAATTTAGAATGAGTTAATTACAGTACCTTAAAGTGGTTTTGTTTTCTTATACTAACGGAGCTTACGAGTTTTGTTTTTGAGTTTTGTGTGGTTGAAGTTTTCAAGTTTTGGGTAAAGATTCGATGGACTATGGAATAAGGATTGGAAAGAGCCTAAGCTTGGTTATGCCCAAGGCACCCCAAGGTAATATTCAAGGACAACCAAGAGCCTAAGCTTGGGGATGCCCTGGAAGGCATCCCCTCTTTCGTCCTCGTTCATCGGTAACTTTACTTGGAGCTATATTTTTATTCACCACATGATATGTGTTTTGCTTGGAGCGTCATTTTATTTTGTTAGTGTTTGCTTTCTGTTAGTTAGAATAATGTTTTGCACCTTTAGTTTCAATAAAAATGTCAAGGATAGCCTTTGCCATGCTTATTTTGCTAGTATACATATTGCTGTTTGAAAACAGAAAGTTTACCGCTGTTGCAAAAATTCCCTAGAAAAGTCAGAGAATGGTATAATGTTGAATCTTTTTGCATATTAAGATCTGATAAATTCATTACAGTGGGAATTTTAGTTCATAATTTTTGGATTCAGGGAAGTATTGATACTCTTGCATTCTTTACAGACTATACTGTTTTGGCAGATTGCTGTTATGGTTGCATTGTATGCATATGTTTGCTTGTTTAATGATTCTATTTGAGGATAGGAGTATTAAATATGCAGAGACATTTAGTATTCAATGTTGAATAATAATGTTAGTGATTTGTTACAGTAGAAAATGATAAGGTTTTGCATTGGTTTATACTAACATATCTCACGAGTTCTTGTTGAGTTTGTTGTGAATGAAGCTTTTGATAAAAAGAGAACCCATGATATGAGAGGAATTAAGGAGACACAAAAGTTCAAGCTTGGGGATTCCCCAGGCACTCCAAAATAATATTTCAAGAAGTCTCAAGCATCTAAGCTTGGGGATGCCCCGGTAGGCATCCCACCTTTCTTCTTCAACAATCATCGGTTAGTATCGGTTGAACCTAAGTTTTTGCTTCTTCACATGAGTTGTGCTATCCTTGCAATGTCATTTTATTTTGTTTTTATTGCTGCTTGAATACAATACCAAGATCTGAAATTCTTAAATGAGAGAGAGTCTTCACATAGTTGCATAATTATTTAGCTACTCATTGATCTTCACTTATATCTTTTTGGAGTAGTTTGTCATTTACTTGTGTGCTTCACTTATATCCTATCAGTAAATTGTTGAATGAGTTGATTGTCATAAATCTGAAATTATATATGTCTCTTTTTCTTATCCCATGGGGAGTAATGACTTCACATCTAAGAAGTAGAGGTTGTAAATTTATTGACGGTTAGCAAGCATTGTATTGGTCATTTGAACAATTCATGAAAGAATATTGAAGGAAGAGAGATTTCACATATAAATATATTATCATAGACATCTTTTATAATTGTGAGCACTCATTATGTATGACATGCTAAAGAGTTGATGTTGGACAAGGAAGACAATGTAATGGGTTATGTTTTCTCGCATCTCAGTTAAAGTATATTGTTATGGATCATTCAAACATGTTGAGCTTGCCTTTCCCCCTCATGCTAGCCAAAATTCCTAGCACCAAGTAGAGATACTACTTGTGCTTCCAAATATCCTTAAACCCAGTTTTGCCATGAGAGTCCACCATACCTACCTATGGATTGAGTAAGATCCTTCAAGTAAGTTGTCATCGGTGCAAGCAATAAAAATTGCTCTCTAAATATGCATGACTTATTAGTGCGGAGAAAATAAGCTTTGTATGAACTTGTTATGGAAGCAATAAAAGCGACAGACTGCATAATAAAGGTCCATATACAAGGGGCAATATAAAGTGACGTTCTTTCACATTAAGATTTTGTGTATCCAACCCTAAAAGCGCATGGCAACCTCTGCTTCCCTCTGCGAAGGGCCTATCTTTTACTTTATGTCTTTTACTTTATGCAAGAGTCAAGGTGATCTTCACCTTTCCCTTTTTCATTTTATCCTTTGGCAAGCACTTTGTGGTGGGGTGATCCTGATATATATATCCAATTGGATGTACGTTAGCATGAACTATTATTGTTGACATCACCCAAAGGTGAATACGTTTGGAGGCAACATTATAAGCCCCAATCTTTCTCTGTGTCTGATTAAAACTTCATAACCACAAGTATTGCGTGAGTGTTAGCAATTGTAGAAGACTATATGATAGTTGAGTATGTGAAGTTTGCTAAATCAAAGCTCTGACATAGACTCTTCCTGAAAGTAAGATGAATTGCAATTTATTGATGACTAAGAACGAAGTTTGCTAGTTTTCAAGAAAGTTTATGGTCTATGCTTTAACATGTGAATTGCTTGTTACTTGATTATGAAAAGTTTTATGAGATGAACTACTGTTATGACATATTATCATGCTAGAAAAGGTGATTGAAATTATCATTGATCAAACTTGTGCACCTTCTAGCATTCACACTTCATAAATTCTTTCTTTTATCATTTACCTACTCGAGGACGAGTAGGAATTAAGCTTGGGGATGCTGATACGTCTCCAACGTATCTATAATTTATGAAGCATTCATGCTATATTACTATGTGTTTTGAATGATTATGGGCTTTATTATACACTTTTATATTACTTTTGGGACTAATCTATTAACCGGAGGCCCAGCCCATATTGCTGTTTTATTGCCTGTTTCAGTATTTCAAAGAAAAGGAATATCAAACGGAGTCCAAACGGAATGAAACCTTCGACATTGTGATTTTTTGGAAGAATATCATCCTGGAGGCTTGGAGATCAAGTCAAAAGATCCTCGAGGAGCCCAGGAGATAGGGGGGCACGCCCCCCTACAGGGCGCGGCCCCCTGTCTCGTGGACCCCTGAGCACCCCCCAATCGACTTCTTTCGCCTATATATTCTCTCGTACCCTAAAACCATCGAATATCAAGATAGATCGGGAGTTCCGCTGCTGTAATCCTCTGTAGCCACCAAAAACCTCTCGGGAGCCCGTTCCGGCACCCTGCCGGAGGGGGAATCCATCACCGGTGGCCATCTTCATCCTCTCGCCGCTCTCCATGATGAGGAGGGAGTAGTTCACCCTCGGGGATGAGGGTATGTACCAGTAGCTATGTGTTTGATCTCTCTCTCTCTCTCTCTCTCTCTCTCGTGTTCCCTTTATGGCACGATCTTGATGTATCCCGAGCTTTGCTATTGTAGTTGGATCTTATGATGTTTCTCCCCCTCTACTCTCTTGTGATGAATTGAGTTTCACCTTTGAAGTTATCTTATCGAATTGAGTCTTTTATGAGAACACTTGATGTATGTCTTGCCGTGTTTATCTGTGGTGACAATGGGATATCATGTGCCTCTTGATGTATGTTTTGGTGACCAACTTGCGGGTTCCGCCCATGAACCTATGCATAGGGGTTGGCACACGTTCTTGACTCTCCGGTAGAAACTTTGGGGCACTCTTTGAAGTACTTTGTGTTGGTTGGATGAATCTGAGATTGTGTGATGCATATCGTATAATCATGCCCACAGATACTTGAGGTGACAATGGAGTATCTAGGTGACATTAGGGTTTGGTTGATTTGTGTCTTAAGGTGTTATTCTAGTACGAACTCTTTTATAGATCGATCCGAAAGAATAACTTTGAGGTGGTTTTGTACCCTACCATAATCTCTACGTTTGTTCTCCGCTATTAGTGGCTTTGGAGTGACTCTTTGTTGCATGTTGAGGGCTTGTTATATGATCTATCTATGTTATTATTGTTGAGAGAACTTGCACTAGTGAAAGTAGGAACCCTAGGCCTTGTTTCCTATCACCGCAATACCATTTACGCTCACTTTTATCATTAGTTACCTTGCTGTTTTTATATTTTCAAATTACAAAAACCTATATCTACCATCTATTTTGCACTTGTATCACCATCTCTTCGCCGAACTAGTGCACCTATACAAATTACCATTGTATTGGGTGTGTTGGGGACACAAGAGACTCTTTGTTATTTGGTTGCAGGGTTGTTTGAGAGAGACCATCTTCATCCTACGCCTCCTACGGATTGATAAACCTTAGGTCATCCACTTGAGGGAAATTTGCTACTGTCCTACAAACCTATGCACTTGCAGGCCCAACAACGTCTACAAGAAGAAGGTTGTGTAGTAGACATCACAGTCCGGCATAAAGCTCGCCTGCAAGCGGCTGGCTCCATAGAGAACTTTTCAGCGTTAAGCTCGGATAACCTCCTTCAAACTTTTTCAAGCCAATGTGATCTATGACACCTCAGATATAGTCCGGCGTTGGAGCTTGGATATAGTCCGGCGTTGGTGCTCGGTTGCAAAAGATACCTCGAATGCAGCCCAGCGTTGGAGCTCGAACGGAAGAGGACACCGCCGCACGAGAACAACCTCAAACCCAAGGTGTGGCGTAAAAAATAACAAGGCATTTATAAAGGCCGAGAACTTAAAGGGGCTCCTCGGATACCCGACATGTAAAATCTTCGGATTCACTTTGGTGATCCTCAAGATCAAAGATGAGAAGATTTGTTGAACCAATTTTCAAGACCGACGACCGAAGATGAAGAACAGTTCGAAAGAATCGAGGAGTGTCCCCAACTTGAAGACCGGTTCAGGGGGCTACTAACGGTGTCCTGGACTAGGGGGGTACTCACCACGTCGTCTCCCGACCAGCTGGATTGGGCCGAGGACCCCCATGGCGGTTCACCAATGGGCCACTTTAGGCAGCCCATGCCGCATACAAGGAAGACTCCACAAGACTTGGTGCTGAAGCCAAGGGCTCTCCTAAACCCTAGGCCTCTGGTGTGTTATATAAACCGAGGCCATGCTAGTCAATAGATCAACTTATATTCATTAGACCAATCTCATGGTAGATACATGTACCCGGTACTACACCCATATGAATACAAACAAAAGCAGGATGTAGGGTATTATCTCTTCGAGAGAGCCCGAACCTGGGTAAAACCCTGTGTCCATGTTACCATCGCACCAAGATTCCTAGCTTAGTAACCCTACTACGAGATACGCCGGATATAGAACCGACAGTGAGGCTGCCATTACGTCGTGCCTCAAGCGAGACATAGGCGCACCCCCATTATTGAGGGGGGGGGATGTATTGCTTGCAGTGGTCGCTTCCTCCTCGAAATCACTAGTTAAGGAGCACTCCTTGCAATGGTCATTCCCACCTCATGAGGTTGTGACAAGTGGCGCACCACATGTGCGCCACTTGTCACAACCTAGGAGTTCTTTTTTTTTTCATAGATCCGTTTATTCAAAACGTTTTATCTCTTAAACCGTGTGCCCCAATCTCGAACCATTTTCACCGTTGGATTCATCGCGTTTTGATTTTCAAAACTAGATCCCATTATGATAGGTGTTGACAAAAATTTTAAACAAAAAAGCCAGACGAAGAAATCCAACCAAGAGCATGTTTTTTCCCTTTTTAAAAAGAGGCACGACTGTGTCCCTCAAGGAAGCAAATCGGTGCCTCCACGAGAAGTAAACCCGTGCCTCTCGCGAAAGAAAAATATTATGTTACTCTAAACACCTCTCTCCTCATTAACTACATGTCACATATGCAAAAAATTTCTTGGAGTGTGCTATGTTACTACCTAAGTTACTCCCACTATGACTAGCCTTACTAGGAAACCATGCATGAAGCCATTGCATGTGCATGTTTCCAAGGTGCACGCGAGCTGGTAAGGCTCATTAATAGTGCTAATAATCTCCCAACCCTTTAACCGAGTACTTTTTCTTGGTCTTGCTGTTTTGGTCTTTGGGACCAATAAACCCGGACGGAGGGAGTAATCAACTAGGGTTGGGCATAGGATTTTCAAACCAGAGCCTGAGACTGGATACTCGAGAAGCACCATCAAATCAGAGTCATTATGTGATGTCACCATCACTTTCCGCGTTCCCAACAACCACACATAGCACGGGTCTGAGAGAGATGCCATGCACATGAGATCATAACCTGCACAAGCAGGGAGTCGAGCCGCATAAGATTCGGTCGCCACCAAAGGCTCCGAATGACAAAGGCAATCGTCTCACATGTGACGAAGATCGCCGAGAGACGAAGGTCACCAACACCGCTAAGATTCCAATTCAGGATGCTCAGGAAGTCTCGCACCATCCTCATGCCCCCAACATCTTCGTCCTTGGCAGCAGAATTGATGGGCAAAACATACTCGCTATTGCCGCTGGATCGGAAGGTCCAAGACCCTTCGGCCCTTGCGAAAACCACCTACCGCCGCAGGACCACGACGCCACCCTCACCCCAAGCGGAGGACCTCCTCGTTGGGACGCAGAATCCTGCCGTTGATGTCGCATACTGCAGATAGGATCATGGCCACCAATGCCTCACTACAAGATGTCGTCGACACAGTCGGAAACACCACCGCTACTGCCACCATTACACAACCATCCTAGCCCTCTGCATCTCATCGAGGAAGGCTACCGAGCACAGACCTCACTGTCGTCGCCTTCATTGGCCAGTGTCGAGGCTTAGCGCAGCCACTATTCTCTAGCAATGCGAAAGGAGAGGGAGTGAGAGAGGTCAGAGGTGACAACTGTGACGAAGGGAGACATAGGCAGCTACGGGTAAGGGAGATGGTGGTTGTTAGGTTTCACATTACAGAAAAATTGTAAAAGTAAAAAAATTACACCATACGTAAATAGCTTCACTATATCCGTGCCAGGATTGTCGAAAGGACTTCTAGGACGGCTGTGATTTTTGTTTAAACTGTATATTATGGTAAAAATATCATGGACGAAGAATTGTATATGAGGTGCATATTGTACTAGGCCATTCATTTCTTCTTTGTAAAGACACCCGTCTGCTTTAGCTCAAGAACGTGTTGATTATGGTATGAAATTGTCATTAGTACAAAATTCGCACCCATTATCACATTATCACAGAAAATTCACACCCATTTTCTAACTAACTGATTATGGTAGGAATAGTCATTAGTACTACTCCACGCATGTGCTACCAGCAGCCTAGAGGCAGACAGAAGAAGGTGCTGTGTCAGGTTTTTGTCAGATAGAGTCATTTGTGGCAAGCCTAAGTTCTAGATAATCACGAATGCTCAACGCGTGGCCTTTGTTAGGTTTATTTATCAGTTTTATCTTGGTTTCTTCTGTTTATGTTTTATTAAATACATGTCTACTTTTATTTTAATGTCATTTATACATTTTCTTTGTACACGTTCAAACTTTACAAATATAAGAAGTATTTTTTTAAACAATGTTTGCACATTACACGATAAGCCTTTTTTAAACATACGTTGAGCATTTATTTAAATGGTAAAAAACATTGTTTTTCAAATTACACAAATATTTTTTGACATTGCAATAATATTTTTAAAAAATTTCATGAACATATTCTGGAATGGTACGGAACATTTTTCTAAAATTACACGAGCATTTTCTTTATATTGTATAATTGTTTTTAGGAACGATGTCATGAACATATTTTTGAAACACGTAAACATTTTTGTACAAAATACCATAAACAATTTTTTATTGTTATGAAACATTTGTTTTCTAAAATATGTTAGCATTTTTACACTGTGTTAACATTTTATTAATGCCACATACATATTTCTGAAATGAGTGAACATTTTTTTGAATACTATCAACATTTTTATAAGTTGCACAAACATTATTTTACACTGCATGAACATTTTTGAAACGCATGATGAATGTTTTTAAAAGTTTCAGCAAATTATCTTTCCATGTTAGGATTATAAATAAAGCTAATAAACGAAGAAAAAAACAGCAAAACAGGACTGTGGTCTTGTCTAGTTATTAAGCTCCACAGTATTTTTTTTGGGTCTTTAAGCTCCACAGTATTTTTTTTGAGTCTTTAAGCTCCACAAGTGAGTGGTTGATTCATCAAACGACAGACAAGATTCACGCGAGATTTTTTTTTTGCGACCAAACAAACTTTCTTTATTACTCAATGATATTCATAGGTATACAACTTAAATTTGGTGGATTCTGTAGCCACACATGGCGACCAAGACCCAAACCAAAGCCGTGTTTGGCAAGGCTATGTGCCTCTAAGTTTGTCCCTCTACCCTCGAAGATGAAGGTACATTGATGGAACTGCTCCGAGGTGTCAATTATCTCCTTTCCCACCGCAGCATAAGACCCTCCTATTCCTTGGTTGATGTCTCTTACCACACCCTGGTTATCACATGCTATAATCACACTCGGGAGTGCAAGATCCAAAGCCAAAGCCATCGCCTCCCGGCATGCCGCAACCTCGAGCGTGGCCGGATCTGCCACCCATGGTATCCTCACGGCTGAAGAGCCTAAAAAGTGTCCTTGCGAATCCTTGCAGACCGCATTGACGGATCCTTCGACGGCAGTCCTGGCGACGACACCATCTACTCTGATCTTGGCAATTCCCTGAGGAGGGGAATACCCGAGCGGCTTGTGTTTAGTGGTACATTAGGTGCAACAATAGGTTTCGTCTTGCACGCCTCTAGCTCATGTAGATATTTCATGATGAATGCATGTGTGGCCTACGGGCTCTGGAAAATATTTTCATGCAATGCTTGCCTCCTAGCAAACCAGATTGCCCAAAGAGTGATAGGAACTTGGGTGAACTCACTCGAAGGGATGCTATCCATGACCGCGAAGACCCATCTTTTAGCATCAGGCTCTGTAATACTGTTTATAGCCTCAACCATGTCATGATCCTGCAGTGCCCAAACACAGTGTGCAGCATGGCAATGTAAGAGAGAGTGTTGCCGGGAATCTCATTACCACAGAAACCACATGTTGTCACCGTGGACATATTACGGTGGTGAAGACGATCCGATGTTGGTATCGTATCATGGTTGGCGCACGACAGATGCCAAGGGATGGCTAAAGAGAGGGATAGGCTCGAGGGCACCGGTGGGCTCCAGAGGCAAGGTCGACATGAGCGAGCGAGGGACGCAAGACATACCCAGGTTCGGGGCTCTCCGGAGAGATAACACCCCAAGTCCTGCCGAGAGTGGTTTATATGTGGATGGTACAAGCTTGCTCCTAGAGCTGTTTCGGGGAGGAAGGAAGGCATGCCAGTGCATAGGCTGCTCCTTCTCCTTGTATGTGTGTGTATTCTATGCTGTTATATTATCATTCTTGGATGTTTTATAATAATTATATAGTCATTTTGTATCATTTTTGGAACATTTACGTCTATGCCCTTAACTCGAACCCACTACTCAGTTTTGCCCTTAATTTTTAGGTATGCTCAGTTTTGCCCCTCTGTCGTTAGTTTCACTTATAGAAATGCCCTTCTCCCCCGTTACCGTCCGGTCAAAGGGGTTTGACCGTACTGAAAAAATAGCAAAAAAAAAGAAACTTTGTGGGATCAAAGATACTCATCTCTGCAAGGTGTGTACAAATTTTCATGCCGTTCGGACACCCTCGGAGCTCGTGGCAAAGGAAATCATAAATTTTGTACGCATGTGAATAGTAAATTCAAAAAAATAGAAAAAAATCAAAAAAATATGAAATTTTGTGGGACTGAATATACTTAGGTGCGCAAGATGTGTGCACATTTTTGTTGTGTTTGGACGTCATAGGAGCTCGTGGAGAAAAAAACAAAGTTTAGCTCAAAGAAACTTTGAAAAATGCACTACTTTGTTTTTTTCTCTAGAGCGCCTTGTACGTCATTTGATCACCAACACTTGCAAGCACCTTGTGCACTCAAGCCTCTTTGATTTTTTTGCTATTTTTTTCGAATTTACTTTTCATAGGCATAAATTATTTTTGTTTTCCTTTGCCACGAGCTCCCGGAGTGTCCAACCAACACAAAAATTTGCACGCGCCTTGTGGACATGACTATCTTCGATCCCACAAAATTTCAGATTTTTTTGATTTTTTTGCTATTTTTTTCTGGATGGTCAAAGTCCTTTGACCAGACGGTAACGGCGCAAAAGGGCATTTCTATAAGTGACACTAACGTCGGAGGGGCAAAACTGAGCATATCTAAAAATTAGGGGCAAAACTGAGAAGTGGGTTCGAGTTAGGGGCAGAACTGGGATTAGTCCATCATTTTTTGGTACTAACCTATTGACATAGTGCCCAATGCCAGTTGCTGTTTTCTGCATGTTTTTTACATCGCAGGAAATCAATACCAAACAGAGTCCAAACACAGTGAAACTTTTTGAGGGTTTTTTGGGCCAGAAGACATCTAGTGGGCCAGGAAAGCACCTAGGGGGGGTGCTCCGAAGGGAGAACAACCCACCAGGGCACGCCTGGAGGCCCAGGCGCGCCCATGTGGGTTGTGCCCACCTCGGGTGCCCCCTGAACTACCTCTTTGCTCTATAAATACCCCAATATTCCAGAAACCCTAGGGGAGTCAACAAAAATCAATTTCAGCCGCCGCAGAGTCCAGAAACACCAGATCTAATCTAGACACCATCTCGGAGGGGTTCATCATGTCCATTGGTACGTCTCTGATGATGCATGGGTAGTTCTTTGTAGAACTACGGGTCTGTAGTTAGTGGCTAGATGGCTTCCTCTCTCTTTCTCTCTCTTGATTATCAATACAATGGTCTCTTGGATATCCATATGATGTAAGTCTTTTTGCAGGGTGTTTGTTGGGATCCGATGAACTTTGAGTTTATGATCAGGTCTATGTTTTTATCCATGAAAGTTATTTGAGTCTTTTTTGATCTCTTATATGCATGATGTATTATAGCCTCGTATTTCTTCTGCAATATTTTGGTTTTATTTGGCCATCTTGATCTTTTATCTTGCAATGGGAAGAGGTGCTTTGTGATGGGTTCGATCTTACGGTGCTTGATCCCAGTGACAGAAAGGGAAACGACACATATCTATCGTTGCTATTAAGGATAACAAGATGGGGTCTATTTCTACATAAATAAATCTTGTCTACATCATGTCATTGTTCTGATTGCATTACTCCGTTTCTCCATGAACTTAATACACTAGATGCATGCTGGATAGCGGTTGATGTGTGGAGTAATAGTAGTAGATGCATGCAGGAGTCGGTCTACTAATCTTGGACGTGATGCCTATATAATGATCATTGCGTGGATATCGTCATGATTATTTGAAGTTCTATCAATTGCCCAACAGTAATTCTTTTCCCACCATTTGCTATTTATCTCGAGAGAAGCCACTAGTGAAACCTACGGCCCCCGGGTCACTTTTCATCATATTTGCCTTTGCGATCTATTTTCCTTTGCATTTATTTTCAAATATATTAAACCAAAAATACAAAAATACCTTGCTGCAATTTATTTGTTCCACGATCTATTTATCATATCTACCACTTTACCTCACGATCTATTTGACAACCCCTTTAACACGTCGGATTGCGAGTATTTGTTATTTGTGTGCAGGTGATGTTTACATGGTATGAGGAGGTTCTCCTACTAGTTCTATAACCTTTGTCTCATCACTGAGGGAAATACCTACCGTCTCTATACTGCATCATCCCTTCCTCTTTGGGGAAATACCGACGTAGTTCTAGCAGACATCAAAAGGAATTTTTGGCGCCGTTGCTTGGGAGGATCTTCAACATCAACCAGGTTCCTAATCACATATCTCATCTCCTAGCTATTTACATTATTTGCCATTTTCCTCTCGTTTTCCTCTCCCCCACTTGACAAAAGTTTGCCGTTTTATTCGCCCTCTTTTTCGTTCACTGTTTTCTCGTCAGATTTGTTTTTGAGTGTAATCTTGTTGTGAAGTCATCATGACTCAAGAGAACACCAAGTTGTGTGATTTCTCAAATACCAACAACAATGATTTTATTAGCACTCCGATTGCTCCTCCCGCCACTAGTGCGGAGTCTTGTGATATTAGTATTGCTTTGCTGAATCTTGTCATGAAAGATCAATTTGCCAACACTCCTAATGAGGATACCGCGTCCCATCTTAACACATTCGTGGAATTATGCGATATGCAAAATAAAAAAGATGTGGACAATGATGTTTTGAAGTTGAAATTATTTCCGTTTTCTTTGCGAGATCACGCAAAAATTTGGGTTTCTTCTTTGCCTCGCAATAGTATTGATTCTTGGAACAAGTGCAATGATGCTTTTATTACTAAATATTTTCTGCCTGCAAAAATTATTTCCCTTAGAACCCAGATCATGAATTTCTAGCAACTTGAACATGAGCATGTTGCACAATCTTGGGAAAGGATGAAATTGATGCTAAGGAATTGCCCAACTCATGGGTTAAATCTTTGGATGATCATACAATTTTTTTATGTGGGATTGAATTTTGTTTTTCGTAATCTTTTAGATTCTGCTGCAGGGGGTACTTTTATGGAAATTACTTTGGGTGAAGCTACTAAAATGCTAGACAATATTATGGCAAATTACTCACAATGGCATACCAAAAGAGCTCCTACTAGTAAAAAAGTCAATTCGGTAGAAGAAATAAATTCTTTGAGTGAAAAAGTTGATGCTCTTATGATGTTGGTTGCTAATAAAAGTGCTCCTATTGATTTTAATTATGTGCCTTTGTCTACTTTGATTGAGAAAAATAGTGATGCCATAGATGTGAATTTTGTCCCGCGAAACAATTTCAATAACAATGCTTATAGAGGTAATTTTAATCCTAGGCCTTTTCCTAGTAATTCCTCTAATAATTATGGTAATTCCTATGGTAATCCTACTTAGAATAATAATAGAAACACGTCTGATCTTGAAAACAATATTAAAGAATTTATCAATACTCAAAAGGCTTTCAATGCTTCGATAGAAGAAAAGTTGAATAAAGTTGATGATTTTTCTAGAAGTATTGTAGAATTTCTCATTTTGTAGAGACTCTCAAGATGAAATTTTTGTGCCTAAAGTTAAAGAATCAATTAAAGCTCTTTATGTTTCTATGGATGAAAGTAAGAAAAGAACCGCTATGCTTAGAGGTAAAAGAGAATTTCTAGAAAGAGCGTTTTCTAGTGAACTATCTTAAAAGTGATGAAGATCTTAAAATGATTGGTGTTTCTTCACTGATTATTTGTTTAGTAAATTTAATATTGATGAAAAAGGGACTAGACAAGAGTCAACTTTAGTTATAAGGCATCCCTATGATTCGGAAGGTGAAAATTGATAAAAGTGGGTTTGAAGAGGTCAAGACTTTAACTAGTGATGTGCCCACTATTTTGGATTACAAAGACTTTAATTATGATATTTGCTCTTTGTTTGATTGTATTTCTTTGTTGCAATCCATGATAAATTCACCCCATGCTTATGAACAAAATAAAGCTTTTACTAAACATATTGTTGATGCCATGATGAAAGCTTTTGAAGAAAAGTTGAAATTATAAGTTTCAATTCCTAGAAAATTGCATGATGAGTGGGAACATACTATCAAAGTCAAGATTAAAAATGATGAGTGTTTTGCTTTATGTGACTTGGGTGCTAGTGTTTCTACAATTCCGAAATCTTTATGTGATGTGCTTGGTCTTACCAATATTGAAGAATTTTCTTTAAATTTGCACTTGCCGAATTCTACTATTAAAAAACCTATGGAAAGAATTAATGATGTTCTTATTCTTGCAGACGGGAATTATGTGCCCATAGATTTTATTGTTCTTGATATTGATTGCAATCCATCTTGTCCAATTATTCTTGGTAGACCGTTTTTACGTATTATTGGTGTCGTGATTGATATGAAAGAAGGCAATATTAAATTTTAATTTCCACTAAGGAAGGGAATGGAACACTTCCCTAGAACAAGAATTAGGCCATCATGTGAATCAATCATGAGGGCATCTTATGGATCTAGAACCAAGGATGACAAAACTTAGATCCTACGCGTTATGCCTAGCTAGGGGCGTAAAACGATAGCGCTCGTCGGGAGGCAACCCAACTTGTATCTTTTTGCTTTTTAGTTTTATTGCTGTTTTTAATAAAATACTCAATTATACCTCTGGTTAGATGTGTTTTTGTGGTTTAAATTAGTGTTTGTGCCAAGCAAGGCCTTTGGGTTGATTTGGGTTAAAGTTGATTTGATCTTGCTGAAAAACAAAAACTTATGCACTCACGAAAATAATTTTCATAAATCATAGAAACGTGATTTTGAGTTGATTCTTCTTGACGAAGATTAATGTACAAATTACTCAGGTTTTCCTAATTTCTCATGATTTTTGGAGTTACATAAGTATTCGAAATATCCAGATTGCTACAGACTGTTCTGTTTTTGACAGATTCTGTTTTCTTTGTGTTGTGTGCTTGTTTTGATGATTCTTTGGTTTTCTTTGATGAGTTTTTGCCATATAAAAGTTTGAATACAGTAGATATAATGCAAAAACAAAAATATGAATAGGTTTGCAAGAGTACTGATAGTAGTGGTTTGCTTTCTTATGCTAACGAATCTCACGAAGGTTTTGTTGAGTTTTGTGTGATTGAAGTTTTCAAGTTTTGGGTGATCTTATGATGGATGCAGGAATAAGGATTAGCAAAAGGCTAAGCTTGGGGATGCCCGAGGTACCCCAAGATAATATTCAATAATTAGGAAGCAACTAAGCTTGGGGATGCCCCCGAGTGGCATCCCCGCTTTCTTCTAACAACCATCGGTATTTTACTTGAAGCTATATTTTTATTCGTCACATATTATGAGTTTTTCTTGGAGCGTCTTGTATGATATGAGTCTTTGCTTGTTTTGCTTTGTGTTTTAAGTGTTGAATCCTTGCTGAACACACCTTTTTGAGAGAGCCAAAAATTATGTTATTCTTGCTCCTATACTTCACTTAAATTTTTAGAGCCATGGATTTGCTCTAGTACTTCACTTATATCTTTTTGAGCACGGTGTGCTTTGTTATTTTTGAAGAAATTCTCTCATGCTTCACTTAGATTTATTTGGGAGTTAGTAAATTTTTCAGAAATTCTCTCTTGCTTCACTTAGATTATTTTGAGAGAAAGAAAAGTTATGCCCATGTTCTTCACTTAAATTTGTTTGAGCTTATCAAAATCAACATATGAAATTAGTCCCAAAGTGATAGATATCCAAGGAGGATATAATAAAAACTTTCATGAAGATCATTGGACAAAATAAACTTGAGTCTTAGTAATGTTTTTGAGATACGACGATATGACATGTGAGTCATGTTGATGAGTAATTGTGCTTTAGTAAGAATATTGATGTTAAGGTTTGTGATTCCCTATGAAAGTACGAAAGTCAATAGTTATGCAATGAAATTTATATCCTACTTATGGTGCATTATTCGATGTTACTTATGCTTAATGCTTGGGTACGAGATTTTTTGCTTGTTGGCTGGTCGCTTCTCAATCTTTTTGTTAACCTTCATTTTGCACTAAGTATGATCACTACTTGTGCATCCAGAACCCTTTAAACTAGTTTTGCCTTATGAGTCCACTATACCTACCTATATGCGGTATTTCCATGCCGTTCTAAGAATATTTGCATGTGCCATCTCTAATTTTCAAAATAAATTTCTCTTTGTGTGCTCTACTGCTCGCGAGTCGGTGAAGGGTGGCCAATATTTTCCGTGCTAGATGTGTTATTCTCATGATGAGTGTTTATTCACTTGTCATTGCGCGAGAGTACGACAAAGGTATTAGGGATGCCCAGTCCCGAAATGAAAAATGAATTTACTTTATGTTGTCAAATAATAAATTCCTTGGAAAGTGTTGGTATGGAGGGAAACCGTGGATTCGGCTAGCCATGTAAAGTGAAAGTAATGGTGGAAAAAGGAATAAACTTTATTTTCTGTTTGGGAACTACCTATGATGTATCTAGCATGGAAAGTGTTGGGAGTTCTAAGTCATTTTCGTTGGTGGGAATAATATGCCTCTCAAAAATGTTTTTATCTCCCAATTTAAGCTTTGAGCTCTGGCACCTCTACAAATCCCTACTTCCCTCTGTGAAGGGCCTTTCTTTTACTTATGCAATTTTTATTTTGAATTTGAGTCTCCATCTTCTCTCATAAAGCACCAACTAAGGGGCACTATGATCGTATTTGAGCATTGGGAGTAGCTAATATTCGAGTGTGTTTCATGAATGGATCAATGATTGAGCATAATGGGCTAGGGATAACTTGTTTTAATGTTGATATTTTGAAAGACATGGTTGCTTGTGGGTATGCTTGAGTATTAAAGTCTTCATGTCAAAACTAGACTATTGCTTTGAATCATATAAAAGTCCAAATGTCCATGCTATAAAGAAAATAAATGTGATGGACATGTTAGGCAACATTCCACATCAAATTTTTTGTTTTTATCATTTACCTACGCGAGGACAAGCAGGAATTAAGCTTGGGGATGCTAATACGTCTCCAACGTATCTATAATTTTTGATTGTTCCATGCTGTTATATTATCATTTTTGGATGTTTTACAATCATTTTATAGTCATTGTTTGGTATTAACCTATTGACATAGTGCCCAGTGCCAATTGTTGTTTTCTGCATGTTTTTTACATCGCAGGAAATCAATACCAAACAGAGTCCAAACGTAGAAAAACTTTTTGAGGATTTTTTGGGCCAAAAGACATCTAGTGGGCCAGGAAAGCACCCGGGGGGTGGGGTGCTCCAAGGGGAACACAACCCACCAGGGCGCGCCTGGAGGCCCAGACATCAAGGTGGGTTTTGCCCACCTCGGGTGCCCCCCTGAACCGCCTCTTTGCTCTTTATATACCCCAATATTCCAGAAACCCTAGGGGAGTTGACGGAAATCAATTCCAGCTCCCGCAGAACCAGAAACACCAAATCCAATCTTGACACCATCTCGGAGGGGTTCATCATGTCCATTGGTGCCTCTCCGATGATGCATGAGTAGTTCTTTGTAGACCTACAGGTCCGTAGTTAGTAGCTAGATGGCTTCCTCTCTCTCTCTCTCTCTCTCTCTCTCTCTCTCTCTCTCTCTTACCAATACAATGGTCTCTTGGAGATCCATATGATGTAAGTCTTTTTGTAGTGTGTTTGTTGGGATCCGATGAACTTTGAGTTTATGATCAGATCTATGTTTTTATCCATGAAAGTTATTTGAGTCTTCTTTGATCTCTTATATGCATGATTGATTATAGCCTCATATTTCTTCTGTGATATTTGGGTTTTATTTGGCCAGCTTTATCTTTTATCTTGCAATGGGAAGAGGTGCTTTGTGATGGGTTCGATCTTACGGTGCTTGATCCCAGTGACAGAAAGGGAAACGACACATATCTATCGTTGCTATTAAGGATAACAAGATGGGGTCTATTTCTACATAAATAGATCTTGTATACATCATGTCATTGTTCTTATTGCATTACTCTGTTTCTCCATGAACTTAATACACTAGATGCATGCTGGATAGTGGTTGATGTGTGGAGTAATAGTAGTAGATGCAGGCAGGAGTCGGTCTACTAATCTTGGACGTGATGCCTATATAATGATCATTGCGTGGATATCGTCATGATTATTTGAAGTTCTATCAATTTCCCAACAATAATTGTTTTCCCACCATTTGCTATTTTTCTTGAGAGAAGCCACTAGTGAAACCTACGACCCCCGGGTCTATTTCCGTCATATTTGCCTTTGTGATCTATTTTCCTTTGCATTTATTTTCAAATCTATTAAACCAAAAATACAAAAATACCTTGCTGCAATTTATTTGTTTCGCGATCTATTTATCCTATCTATCACTTTTTCCTCATGTTATTTGCCTATCTTGAGGTGTTGTACCCGAAAGAGATTGACAACCCCTTTAACACGTCGGGTTGCGAGTATTTGTTATTTGAGCGCAGGTGTTGTTTACGTGGTGTGAGGAGGTTCTCCTACTAGTTCGATAACCTTGATCTCATCACTGAGGGAAATACCTAGCATTGCTATACTGCATCACCCCTTCCTCTTTGGGGAAATACCGACGTAGTTCTAACAGACATCAGCGCGGACACAGAGTACGCTAGCTGATGGGCGCGGGCCCTGCCAGGCGCGAACGTGGAGTCCGCCGGCGAGTGGTGGCGCGCGAGCGCACCCACCATGTGTAGCCTCCGAGCCTTCGGCCAACTTGGAAAAGTTGGGCGGAGGTTTCTTGCTGTTGTTGGAGTAGACGATGGCGTCGAGGGTGCCAGTTGCAGCCGGTGGCGGGCCTGCAATCGGCGTGGCGTGTTCCGAGTGGGGCGCACAAGCGCACCCACTGGGTGTAGCCTCCGAGCCTCTAGGTAACTTGGAAAGTTGGGCGGAGGGTCTTCATGGTTGTCGCAGTAGAGGTTGATGATGGCGGCCGCCTGCGGGCTGCAGCCGAGTAGCTTGCACTACAAAAAAAAGACACATCCGTGACATTTTGGGCTGAACAAATTATTTTCTTGTCATATTTATGACACTTCTATGACAGTAATTGTGACAAAATCCGATATCATTATAGATGTGGTGGGCTCCTACTTCTATGACAAAAAATCATGACAGAAAATGAGCTTTTTGTCCTGGGCGGGCCAGAGACGCAACTGCATGACATTCTTTGGGCCGTCCATGACGGAAAAAACCATGGTAGAAGCGAGGGCGAGGAAAATTTCGGGGAGTTCCCGGTTACGGTGGGTTGTCAGGGGCCGAGCGATGCGAGTTTCTCTTGTACATGTATGCACGTGGGTGCGAGGCATTGGGCTCTAACTGAACCCGAGGGAGGCGTTGGGCTCTAACTGAACTCGAGCGATTGCACTAGCTACGTTACTTAACCCAAGTGATCCCTTCGCTACTGCTGCTAACTGAAGCCAATCGATGCTGCCTCTGGATGAACAGTGAGCATTGCTGGGAGGGTTTGGATGAACAGTTCCCGGTGGGGGTGGATGAACAGGACCCCATGGTGTTGCCTCTAGATGAGCAGGACCCTGATCAAGCCAGTTGGGGCTGGATGAACAGGACCCTGTGGAGGGCTGGATGAACAAGGTGACCCCGTGGAGGGCTGGTTAAATAGTAGCCGGTGAGGGGTGGTTGAACAGTAGCCCATGGAGGGGTGGTTGAACAGTAGCCCATGGAGAGGGCTGGTTGAACAGTAGTCGGTGGAGTAGCACGCAGTGGAGGCTGGATGAATAGTAGCCCGTGGATGAACAGTCGTAGGTGGAAGCTCGAGGAGGTCGACGGTGGATGAACAGTAGCCCGCGGAGGCTGGAGGAGGTCGACGGTGGAGATGAACAGTATCTCGTGGAGTCCCGTTTTGCGGTACGCCACACCCCTCTTGATGAACAGGACACTCGTTTCAACCGTAGCGCTCCAACACAAGTCTGTTTCCTCTGTTTTGCGGTACGCTGCACCCATCCCGATCAATAGGACCCCGTTTCGATCGTAGGAGGTCCAACAGAAGTCTGTTTCCACCATTTTGCGGTACGCCAGACCCCTCCCGATGAACAGGATCCCATTTCAAACGTGGCTGGTCGAACACAAGGCCGTTTCCTCCGTTCTGCGGTACGCCACGCCTCATTTCCATCGGCTATTCCGTCCAAGCCGGTTGGCTCCCACACGTTCCATTGCCTCCCTATGAACACGACGCATTCCGTTGCCTCCCCATGAACACGACGACGACGTAGTTTCTCCGTTCCGACCCAGCCATGTACACAAGCCCTAGCCGTACGTATGCGCGAGTAGGCGCTCGCGACCCTGCCCGTATGTATGTACGTGGCCGTATTTACTTTCTTGCACCCTGGCCGCTGTACGCACATGTACATGCTACGTGCATGCCTCTACTATGACACGTGCATGCCTCTACATTGACCAGTATGTACGTACATGTTCATGACCAGAATGACAACGCTACGTACGGTTCGAATAGGTGGGTCCCGACTGTCAGACACTTCCTTGCGTGTGAAGATGTTGCTGGTGGGTCCTAGCAGTCAGGGGGAGAATCATTTTATTTTTGCCCGGACGCACTTCCTTGCATGAAACGGATGCACGGTTTGCAAATGGCAAGCAAAACAAGTGACACAAATCTCCGATTGACAGCATGATGCTACTTAGCATGCAATAAGAAACTATGCTACAACACTCCAACATAGCAACAAAGCATATGGCAGTGATCTACAAGAGATGTTTGATAAAAGATGAACACTGAGCTACGGCTGAATCACACAATAGCAGGTTCAAACAAGCATGGCAAAAGTGCAAAAGATATCAGCTTCACAGATTTAGTGAAAATACTGAAAATGGCAGAAACAGCATCAGGTAGCAATGTTCAGAGCAAGCAATCAACATGCTACAGGAACTTATAATAGCAAAACAAGACACGACATGATTCTACTCAAAGCATAGAACAAAAGTCCCTTAATGACCATGAGCCAAAAAGGAGCAGAAGATATGATGGCACCCATGTAAACATAGCAAGTTTCGTTAACAGATTCAGGAAACAGAGCATGGCATTAACAGCATTATGAAGGCATCTTTGCGAGCTCGGTTCACTCACCACAAGTTATTACATGACAACATAAGCATAGCATCATCAAGAAGACATGTTAACAAATTCATAGCATGCAAGGATCAACTACAACAACCTTGGCAAAATTGAATAACATGTAAACAATCTGCCAGGAAACATTTTATAGCAAAAGTAGACCACGAAAATGACATTCTAGACTACTACATAATTGCAAACAGGGGCATGAATGGATAGAGCATAACCATATGTTCAAATCATACTTACTGAAGTATCTCAAAATATGCATGGATCTCCCTGTAGGATCATGTTTACATGGCATCAAAATAACAGCAGAACAGAGACTGAAATCAGCAACATCACGAAGCCTAGTTTGCATGCTTGT
The DNA here is from genome assembly GCF_018294505.1 of Triticum aestivum. NCBI lineage: Eukaryota > Viridiplantae > Streptophyta > Magnoliopsida > Poales > Poaceae > Triticum > Triticum aestivum. The sequence continues at coordinate 576,950,230 of NC_057813.1, read as the reverse complement.
GATAGTCACCACGTTGATCACAAAAATACATGGCAAGCACCTCTATAAAGATGGCATGGCATAGTACAAAACACATGTAGAGTTCATGCCCATAAGATGCACACAACAAATGTAGCAAAAATAACAAATGCCCACAATCTGTTAAGAATCAGAAACTAACAATATATAGCACTTTTGTATAAGAGATTTGGGCATCTAGATGACCTCAAATGAACATTTCCCAATGGAACAAAATTAAGAGCACAACCTGATGAACATTTTGATATATCGTGCGCATGAGACGGAGCAGTATGCATGGAGTTATGATGCGATGAACAGGGCTAAATAATGTGACAGAAAAATGACTTGGAGGATTTCGGGGTCATCCCTAAGGTTCCAGATCTGGATCGGGCTCAGGCGCGCGGATCGAGGTGGCCGGAGTTGCTCGCCGGAGTTGGTCGGAGCTGGCCGGCGAGGGTCGGGACGTCGGATCCAGCCGGCTCCTTGCCGGATCCGGTGAGGGCGAGGCGCGCTGGGCGGAGGAGCGCCCGCGGGCGGCGGCTGGGCGTCAGCCGGGCTCTCCAAGGGCGGCGACGGCGAGGATCGGGATGGCGGCGGTTAGCAGCGCACGCGGGAGGAGGCGCGGGCGGGGTGAGGAGTTGTCTAGGGTTTGCCCGAAATTTCGAAGGGGGTGTGTTATTATAGGTAGAGGGAGCTAGGAGGCTCCAAATGGAGTGTAGTTTTCACCCACACGATCGTGATCCGACGACGGAAAGCATGGAAGTGACTTAGATGGGTTATTGGGCTGTTTTGAAGGGGTGTTGGGCTACAACCCAAAAGAGGCCTTTGCGGTTACCCGGTTAACCGTTGGAGTATCAAACGACCTCCAAATGACATGAAACTTGACAGGTGGTCTACCGGTGGTGTACCAAGGCCACTTGGCAAGCCTCGGTCCATTCCGAGAACGTTTAACACCCGCACACGAAAAGAGTCAAGAGGGGTGCGCCGGTGCATGTGGGAGTGTCGGATTGCAAAACGGGCAACGGGGAAAACGCACGGATGCATGAGACGAACACGTATGCAAATGATATGCACATGATGACATGATATGAGATGCATGACATGAATAAAATGCAAGACAAAAGACAAAACCCAACCACGGAGGGAATACCATAGCACATAGCCGAAAATGGCAAGAGTTGGAGTTACAAATATGGAAAGATACATCCGGTGTGTTACAGTTGACAAAGCCCTTGGTACGCGTCAACTTAGTAGGCCTACATGCCAGCCTCTGAAACGGTGCGCCCCAGATGTCAGGGGGAGGAATCATTTTTTGGGTAGCTGAAGCAAGAATATCCGAGATTGAAGAAGAAGCACGACATCCGTTGGATGGACATCCAACGGCCACACCTGTTAGAACCGTGTGTTGTTGACAAAGCCTTGCATGCGTCAACTTAGTTTTTTAGGGGACGCGTCAACTTAGAAGGCCCACAAGTGTGTGGCAGAGAAGCCCATTTGCGATTTGTAAGAATGTACATCCCATTTTTTAATTTTAATGGAATTTACTACAGCCCATTTACAGTTTGTTAAAAGTACAACCCATTTTCTAGCTAGGGCAACAATTAATAATTTCAACCAACCGCTGAAAACAGAATTCAAAAAAAATTCCCACATTTTGATGGGATCCAAAATATTTTTATCCGAAATTTCTAGTCGGCTTAAATATAATATCAATATAAAGTTGTATTGTGTTAAAATCCTACGAAATATTGCGCGCACAACAACTAATGAAATTAAAATTTTCAAATACCAAAAATAATATATTTTTAAACTAATTACGCGTTGGGTGCATTTTTATAGTTACTGCCAAGTTATTACAATTACATCCCATTTATTATTTCTTAAAGTCCATTTTCTTGTTAAGCCTAATGCATACCTCCTAGGAAAGTTTGCAGCCCAGCGGGGCGGAGAATAACAAGTTGACCCGGATATTGTGTACTACTGTCGGCCCAGTTGCATTGCTGATGTTTCAAAAAAAGGCCCGTGTAGTATAGTGCAACCTAACATGGCTACTCATCCCACATTCAGCGACGTCGGAAAGGCCCAAACAAGGCTTCTGTACAACTTTTTGAAGTCACTGAGCTCAATTAATAACTTAGGAAAAAAGTTAGATTACAATGGAACATAATTAAAAGCTGTCACGAGCAAAGAAATAATTCAACAGGTCCCACTTGTGCGTGTGTGCATGTGTGTGTGTGTGTGTGTGAGAGAGAGAGAGAGACCCATCAGTCGATGCTCATAAATACATCTTTCATCCATATGCATTGCTGATGCTCAGTAAAAACTTATATAGTTGACACAATCATGTAGAACATCATAGCACACTGAACTTGCATACAAGGATGGAAGTAGTGGATTGCTACGGGTAGGGCTACGTCGAAACCAATTAACTCGTACATAATGGTTCATCGTTTTTATCAATGACGGGGAAATATCTTGAATGCTGTGCAAAGAAAACAAATAGACAATACAATAAGTTCTGCTAGCACATTAAGTTGACGTACAACCCTTTCTAAAAAAAGTTCAGGTACAAAATTAGAACATGTCACAATCAAATGTACTGGAACATCAGTGCTTCACACCCATAGCTTGGATTTAACTAGTATCTGACAAGATTCAGTTGTTACCTCAAATTAGAGCACATCCAGGCAGCCAGCCCTGCCTCTTCTCCCAAAGAAGCAGTGGCCCCCGCCACGCGATGGAGTAGGCCTTGTGCCATCCATAGTTCCAAGTAACACGGGGAAAGTATGATGTTGACTCCTGTAATGGACATCGTCGACGGACCATGGCACCAGCGGCGGTGGCAGGACTTCGATTGATGGATTGACCACTTCTTCGACATACCGAACACTCGATACATGTACATCCCTAACGTGGTCCACGGCGGCCTTGGTGGCGACGAATAATACAACCCCGGTTCCTGCACCGGTATCTCAACACCAATCACCTTTGGTATGGTGGACGGCTTCTTCATCCATGCCATAACCGTCAGAGCCCAGCTGTCTGGAGGAACAAACATACTTATGAGCTCACCTCCAAGGTCGTTGATAACCTCATTCATGGACTCGTTGTTCCAAGAATGTCGAGGCATGCCATGGAAGGTAAGCTTTGTTAAAAACTCAACCTTAGAGGGCACCGAGCCCCATCCTGGGTGCCACCGATCAAAGCTCACCAATGCGCCATCACAGAACAAACACCGGGAATATTTAAACACACGACTGCAGTCGAAAATTGACTGGAACCTGATGAACAAATTAGCCGGTGGCGGACATACTTCGATGAGCAAGTCACTTATTTGGATGCCGTGCGTAATGCCAAGAGATTTGACAAGGCCGTCTGACGAGACTTGAGGCCGGTCCCTGTTGATGGTTACCATCAGCACTTTGCCGGCAAACTGGTCGTCAAGCGCCGCCATGCCACTGTTGAGTGACAGCATGCAGCGACCGAAGGCAGGACGAACCTCAGGATATCCGGTTTGGAGATCCGCGTTGACCGGCAACATGATAGTGCGCTTGAGTACATGGAGTACATGAGGGGGATTTGGGGGAACTGGAGTAGGAATCGAGATTCCAGAGGTGGGGAGGGGCGGGAGATTGGGGATGAAAAGGTAGCATGGATTTCGAACACGCGCCAATATGCTCTCGACGCGCAAGCGCATGAAAACACCGCTGGCGCCCACATGTCGGCCTAAGAGTCCTTATTCTTTCTTTTTTGGAGAGCCCGACCTTTTTTTTGAGGATCTTTTGAGAGCCCGGCCTGAGAGTCATAATTGACCTGTTTGGCATTGTGTTACTACTCGGCCCATATTCAACAACACCTCACTGGCCCAAACAAGTGTACATCATCGAAAAGACACTGAGCTCAAATTATATAACTTGAGAAAAGGAGATATACTCTGAACACTAGAGAATGGTGATGCCCTCATTTAGCCCACTAGTAGTTCGAGACAATAAACAGTTTGAAACAACGATATATACAACATTCAAACACTGACTAGTGACTACCACTGACATAAATAACAAGACATGATAGTTCATAAGAAGTCTTGGTACACCACCAAACGCACCCATCTGCAGTGCTCAGACTCTCGTGATGCAGACGAGAATGACATTCTAAATAGAGGCAACTATTGCATAGTAAGAGTGACAGACGAGGATGACCAAATGACAAGGAATATGCATAACAAAAGAAAGAACTACCCATCCAGAACAAGCAGCAAAGACAACAAAGTCATTCGAAGAGGGATGATCCAACACCATCATAATTTACAGCCCCGCTTCAGTGACCAGTGATCCGGAGACACCAGTACTCCACCCTTTTGACACAACAACCCAATTACCTATCAACCTGAAGGCTTGAATCACATCACTGCCTGTAGTAATTAAGACATCCAAGGATCAAAGTTAATCCGGATGCCTTTGTCATTCTCACCTTCTTTTGGCTACAGGCTGTATCGTTGACAGTCAGGGGAGTTTGCTCCCAGACTCCTAGGGCTCGCCGTGTAGACACAATTTTCCATAGCAAACAGAGCCTCTCTGCCATCAAGGTCCTTGCCAATGGTGATCTCCTGGTTAATCGAATAATTGAGTTCGAGAGACAAAGAGTGTGAACCTAGGCTGTTTACCCGCCTCCAACTAAAAACTCCTGAAGGCCCCAACAAGCTGGTATCCTGCTCATAGACGTAACAACCACTGTCCGGATACTCACGTATTTCACGGTGCTTGTATATAGTGGGGTTTTTGCAATATAACTTTTCCGGCTCATGTGTCCGAATGATCATCAGTATTTTGCCGTTGTCTGATCGAGTGAGGAACCAATTGTGCTTCCCTGTGTTTGGCAAAGGTGGTGTGATTACAAAGGGTAGTAACTGTAGGGACACTGCATCATATGAAAAAGGACATGCATTGTTAATGTAAGATCAGCATTGTTCAGAGTGTGAGTAGGATAATGCAAGAAACAGCATTGATATGTCCCTGTTGGAACAGGGCAGAAAATACAGGGAAATGTATATTGGGTTCGAAAATATAGAAGTGCCATGCAGGGTTATACTCATGTTATCTCGCAATCGATTCTTTACAGGAAACTACCATGTCATGCATGTTACGTAATCATGTTCTATCCTCTCAAACAAATTCTTCAAGGTAACTAATAGACCATGCATTGTTATATACTCGTGTTCTGTGGGCAAAATTTTTGTGAGGATATTATTCTAGCCATTGATTGCTAAAGGGCGAATATAGGTATGTACACATGGTAAGCATTACAAGATTTCACTACTTCCAAATACAGAGTTCTACATATGCACATTTGTTTCCCTAATGTATGGTTAGATGAAACCAACAGTGTGGTGCATGTTTCTACATCATGAAAATGAGGAAACTAACATGGCCATTGATACACACTCATATTTAGTAGTAGTATATATATTACTGTAAAATAAGGAGAATATCCATATATTCCTAACCATTTGATTATTCAGGCGTACCAATTGGCTGTAATGACATGGTCACAATTGCATGAATTAACTCATTCCAAATATAGCTGATTTATGGCGTCTCTAATACATTGCCATAGTTCTACTCAAATTCTGCTCAAACACGGATATGCCAATCATCACAAAAAGTTCAAACAGTGTCATGGCATCATCATTAACATGAGATGGAAACAACTTACACGTGCCGTCCCAGCAATACGTGGTGCCATCTGCTTTGTCGATCGCATAGATGATGCCATTGTGTTCAATAGCATCACAGAAGTGTGTATCAGCTTTGACGATGATCCACTGCGAGATGAGTTGTCTCTAGGTAAAGTTTCATTGTGTTTTACAACACGGAGCCGCCGCCAAGCCCTAATCTCTCTTGGGAGGGCTGATCTGGAGTCCGTTCGGGGCTCCGAAGAGGGGGATTCGTCGCCGTCGTCATCATCAACCATCCTCCATCACCAATTTCATGATGCTCACTGCTGTGTGTGAGTAATTCCATCGTAGGATTGCTAGATGATGATGGGTTGGATGAGATTTACCATGTAATCAAGTTAGTTTTGTTAGGGTTTGATCCCTTGTATCCACTATGTTTTAAGATTGATGTTGCTATGACTTTGCTATGCTTAATGCTTGTCACTAGGGCCCAAGTTCCATGATTTCAAATCTGAACCTATTATGTTTTCATGAATATATGTGTGTTCTTGATCCTATCTTGCAAGTCTATAGTCACCTATTATGTGTTATGATCCGACAACCCCGAAGTGACAATAATCGGGATACTTCTCGGTGATGACCGTAGTTTGAGGAGTTCATGTATTCACTATGTGTTAATGCTTTGGTCCGGTTCTCTATTAAAAGGAGGCCTTAATATCCCTTAGTTTCCGATAGGACCCCGCTGCAACGGGATGGTAGGACAAAAGATGTCATGCAAGTTCTTTTCCATAAGCACGTATGACTATTTACGGAATACATGCCTACACTACATTGATGAATTGGAGCTAGTTCTATATCACCCTATGTTATAACTATTGCATGAGGAATCGCATCCGGCATAATTATCCATCACTGATCCATTGCCTACGAGCTTTTCATATATTGTTCTTCGCTTATTTACTTTTCCGTTGCTACTGTTACAACTACTACAAAAAACCCAAAAACATTTATCTTTACTGTTGCTACCGTTACCTTTATTATCATACCACTTTTGCTACTAAACACTTTGCTGCAGATACTAAGTTATCCAGGTGTGGTTGAATTGAAAACTCAACTGCTAATACTCAAGAATATTCTTTGGCTCCCCTTGTGTCGAATCAATGAATTTGGGTTGTACTTCACCCTCGAAAGCTGTTGCGATCCCCTACACTTGTGGGTTATCAAGACTAATTTCTGGCGCCGTTGCTGGGGAGCATAGCTCTATTCTTTGAGTCACTTGGGATTTATATCTGTTGATCACTATGAAGAACTTGAAAGATGCTAAGACCAAGATTTTGCCCTCAACTACGAGGGGAGGTAAGGAACTGCCATCTAGCTCTGCACTAGATTCTCCTTCCGTTATTAGTAGGCTTGCGACACCTAAACCTGCTACTGCTATGAATTCTGATATGTCGCATGTTATTGATGATGCCACTTCTGCTATGCATGATGAAACTACTTCTGTGCATGATACTACTTTGTCATTAGGTGAATTTCTAGATGAACAACTTGCTAGAGTTAGGGGGAATGAAAATATTGAAGAACCTATTATTGATGATAGTGATGATGAACGTTCCCCCAATGATTATGTATTACCTGTTGTTCCTAAGGGTTATGTTATGAATGAAGCTGCTGCTATGGAAATTCTTGCTTGCAATGATAGAAATGATCTTAAGAAATTATTAGCTAAATGGAAGTAGCAGTCTCTTAATGCTAGAATGAAACCCGATCCTGCTTTTGCTACTTCACCTATCTGTGTTACTGATAAGGATTATGAATTCTCTGTTGATCCTGATATTATTACTTTAGTTGAATCCGATCCTTTTTATGACCTTGAATCTGAAACTGTTGTGGCACATCTTACCAAGTTGAATGATATAGCCACCCTGTTTACTCATGATGAGAAGTCTTGCTATTTATATATCCTTAAGATATTCCCGTTCACATTGAAGGGTGATGCTAAGACTTGGTATAATTCTCTTGCTCCTGGTTGTGTGCGTAGTCCCCAGGATATGATTTATTACTTCTCTGCTAAATATTTCCCTGCTCATAAGAAACAAGCTGCCTTGCGGGAAATATATAATTTTGTGCAAATCAAAGAAGAGAGTCTCCCACAAGCTTGGGGGAGGCTTCTCCGGTTACTTAATGCTTTGCCTGATCATCCTCTTAAGAAAAATGAAATACTTGATATCTTTTATAATGGACTAACCGATGCTTCCAAGGACTACTTGGATAGTTGTGCTGGTTGTGTTTTTAGGGAAAGAACAGTCGACGAAGCTGAAATATTGTTGAATAATATGTTGACTAATGAAAATATTTGGACTCTTTCTGAGCCAGTTCCTGAAGTAATTCCTGAACCAATTGAACCAACTCCTGAGCCTATTCCTAAACCCACTCCGAAGAAGAGAGATGTTTTATTTCTCAGTCCTGAAGATATGCAAGAGGCAAAGAAATCAATGAAAGAAAAAGGTATTAAAGCTGAAGATGTTAAGAATTTACCACCTATTGAAGAAATACATGGTCTTAATTTACCGCCTGAAGAACCACATTGTCTTGATAACCCGACACAGGTAGTAAAGGTAAATTCTCTCTATAGATATGATAAAGTTGAAATACCCTCTACTAAATTTCATAGCCCATGCTTAGATGAATTTGATGACTTTATGGCTAGACAAGAAAGGTTTAATGCTTATGTTGGTAGAGAGTTAAAGAATAATGCTTTCGAGATAGGACGCGTAGGTGATAATCTGGCTAGAGTTAAAGATGAACTTCACCGCATTAGCAAATATGCTTCTATGGTTGCTACTCAAGCTGAGCAAGTACTCAAAGCTCAAAATGATTTGCTTGATGAATTGAATAATAAAAATGACTTTGCCGTTAGAGTGGCTACTAGAACTGGTAGAATGACTCTGGAACCTTTGTATCCTGAAGGCCACCCTAAAAGAATTGAGCAAGATTCTCAGAATAATAATCTAGATGTTCCTAGTTCTTCTAAGAAGAAGAAAAAGAAGAATGATAGGACTTTGCAAACTTCTAGTGAACCTAATGTAGAAACACCTGAGAATCCTAATAATACTTCTATGTCTGATGCTGAAACACAATTCGGAGATGAACATGAACCTGATGATAATGCTAATAATGATGTTCATGTTGATGCTCAACTTAGCAAAAACAATGATATAGAGATTGAACCTACTGTTGATCTTGATAACCCACAATCAAAGAATCAACGTTATGATAAGAGAGACTTTGTTGCTAGGAAGCACGGGAAAGAAAGAGAACCATGGGTTCAGAAACCCATGCCCATTCCTCCTAAACCATCCAAGTCAAAGGATGATGAGGATTTTGAGCGCTTTGCTAAAATGATTAGACCTATTTTCTTATGTATGCTCTTAACTGATATGCTTAAAGTAAATCCTTATACTAAGTATATGAAGGATATCATTACAAATAAAAGAAAGATACCGGAAGTTGAAATTTCCACCATGCTTGCTAATTACACTTTTAAGGGTGGAATACCAAAGAAACTTGGAGATCCAGGTTTTCCAACTATACCATGCTCCATTAAAAGAAATTATGTCAGAACTGCTTTATGTGATCTTGGAGCCGGTGTTAGTGTTATGCCTCTCTCTTTATATCATATACTTGAATTGAATAAGTTGATACCTACTGAAATATCTTTGCAAATGGCTGATAAATCAACTGCTATACCTGTCTGCATTTGTGAGGATGTGCCTGTTGTGGTTGCAAATGTCACTATCTTAACGGACTTTGTTATTCTTGATATGCCCGAGGATGATAGTATGTCTATTATCCTTGGTAGACCTTTTCTTAATACTGCAGGGGCTGTTATTGATTGCAACAAAGGCAATGTCACTTTTCATGTTAATGGTAATGAGCATACGGTACACTTTCCGAGGAAACAATCTCAAGTTCACAGCAACAATTCTATTGAAAAAGTTCCAACTATCATTTTTGGAGGTTTTGAATTTCCTCTCCCTACTGTCAAGAAAAAGTATGATATTCTTATTGTTGGGGATTTCCATATCCCCGTTGAGGTAACTTAGTGTTATTCGAAATTTCTCCGGTTCCGTGTTATTCGGAATGAGTTTGTTAACAAGACTTGGTCAACCTTGTTAGCGGGTTCATTTTGATGATCACGAGATGGATGAAACTAGAAGGCACAACCTTATGTACCCTCTTTTTAGTTTCTGTTATTTAGATTAAATAAAGCAAAAATAGTATTATCCGTCTATTTCCTGAATTATCCGTGCATTAAAAAAAATAGTCCAAAAATAAAAGTGCTCCAAATGCCCTGCAAATTTAGTATGATTTTTTCTGGAATATTTGAGGATTTTAGGCACTGAAAACACTGCAGGAGGGGCAGGGACCAGGCCACGAGAGAGGATGGCGCCCCCCCGTAGGGCGTGCCCCCCTGTCTCGTGGCCCCCTGGTGGCTCCCCTCCACTTATGCCAGCTCCCACACACTTCATCTTCTAACCAGAAAAATCCCCATCCAGCTCAAGCGCGAGTTCTAGCTCGTTTTGCTGTGATTTTTGATCTCTTAGCTCAAAGCTCCATTCACAAAACTGCTTTGGGAGATTGTTGTTTGGTATGTGACTCCTCCATTGGTCTAATTAGTTTTTGTTCTAGTGCTTTATTCATTGAAAACTTTTGCTGCTTAGGTGACCATGTTCTTGAGCTTGCATGTTAAAATTTTGAGGTCCCAAGCAATTCCAATGCATGATATGGGCTCTAGGCACTTGTAGGAGTAGTTGCTATCAATCTTGTTTAGTTTTATGCACTTTTATTTTGAAGTTACTAAAAATTTCAGAAAGTTTTAGAGAATGTTAAGGAGACTTTTGAGGGGCTCTTCTAGCCAAGGCTCTTAGGAAAAACAAGCTAAAGAGAAGGAAAAGGCCAAGTACAATCTTCCTCGCTTAGCGGAAGTACGACCGTGTGAATGGCCATGTGATGATTTCTTGAAAGAGGCTGGAATTCATGAAGACTTTTATGCTTTAATCGAGACTGCAAGCCTCACCGGTTTCATCAACGACCGAATCGATCAGTATCTCTTACTCACCAGTACTTTCGTGCAAACCTTTTATTTTTATCCTAAGAAGTCACCGCCTGCAGTATCATTTCACTTATATGATGAGTTCAAAGAAATGTCTTTACGTCATTTTTGCGCGGTATGTAGGATACCCTATGAGGGAGAATTAGAGGAACCCCATCGCGAAGATGTGGCTGGCTTTGTTAATACTATCGCTGTAGAGGAGCCAAAGAAGGGTTCCGAAGCAAAAGTCTCTAGCATACACTTTCCTGTTTTATGCTACTTTGCCATATTTGCTAGTAGATGCTTGATTGGCCGCGGGAATAGTGGAAACTTGAGTGTTCCTGATATTATCATTCTTCAACATGCTTTACTTGGAGACAATAGTTCTAATATGGGTGCCTTGGTTGCTAAACGGCTAGCCCTGAATCGTACACAAGGCCCCATATTTGGAGGTATCTATGCTGCACGTCTTGCTTGACATTTTCAGATACCCATTAGGCACCATGAGGAAAAGGAGACAATATTGCCTCCTCACATTTTAGATTACAAAAGCATGGTAGCACACAAGTTTATTGTTGACAACGAAGATAGGATGCTCTTGTATAAACGTAGATTCAATAAGAAACACTTTGAGATTATTATTTTGCCCGCGCCTCTGTTGTTTGATTTGCTTGCAGAAAGATTTGTCGTCACACCTGAAGCGGTGAACAATCATCGAGCTCAAGCTTTTACTCCAGAACCTGAACCTGAACCGGAACCTGAGCTGGACCCTTATCGTGCATCATCTGTCCAGTGGGATCCAGAGATGACCTGCCAGTGGTATCCTGATTAAACCTCCCAGTACACCGGGGAGAGTAGTGGCGGCACCTTGAGAAAAACAAAAAAAATTAGTTAGTTTAATTTCCTTGCCTGTAGTAGGAATTAAAATGAAAACCCAAAAAGATTTCTAGTTCTTTTTCTTACTTGTTGGGAGCTTTCCCGTGTAAATAGTTTTATTTTCTTTTCTTTCCTTTGGGGGTCGAGAAGACCATATTGAAAATGCTTAGTGGCTCTTATATGCATGATTGTTTATTTAATTTAGAGCCCATATTACTTGTCTTCTCTCTTGAGTTGAATGCTTGCAGATTCCAGCTTAGTCCAATGCACGCACACTCTTATTATTATACACATCGTTCGGTCGTGCAAGTGAAAGGCAATAATGATGATATATGATGGACTTATTGGGATGAGAAAAGCTGGTATGAACTCAACCTCTCTTGTTTTTGTAAATATGATGAGTTCATCGTTCCTGAATCAGCTATTATGAAGTAAACATATTTGCAATGACATTTAGAGATTATAGTTACTTTTGCCATGCTTGATTAGCTATGAGTTATAATGGTTTACCTTGCGTGCCAACATGCTATTAGAATGATTATGATGTGGTATGATGGGATGGTATCCTCCTTTGAATGAATTAAGTGACTCGACTTGGCACATGTTCACGCATGTAGTTGAATCAAATCAACATAGCCTTCACGATATTTACGTTCATGGTGGATTATATCCTACTCATGCTTGTACTCGGTATGAATTAATTTTAATGCATGCTTACGACTGTTGTCGCTCTCTCAGTTGGTTGCTTCCCAGTCTTTTGCTAGCCTTCACCTGTACTAAGCGGGAATACTGCTTGTGCATCCAAACTCCTTAAACCCCAAAGTAGTTCCATATGAGTCCACTATACCTACCTATATGCGGTATCTACTTGCCGTTCCAAGTAAATTTGTATGTGCCAAACTCCAAACCTTCAACTGAAATTCTGTTTTGTATGCTCGAGCAGCTCATGTTACAACTAGGGCTACCTATATCTTCCATGCTAGGTGGGTTATTCTCAAGAGGAGTGGCCTCCGCTCCTCATTCACGAGAAAGGGCCGGTAACCGGGATGCACAGTCCAATGATCCAAAAAGATCAAAGTAAATCAAAATAATTAAACAAAACTCCCCCAGGACTGTTGTATGTTGGAGGCACTCGTTGTTTCGAGCAAGCCTTGGATTGATACTTGTTGGTGGTTGGGGGAGTATAAACCTTTATCATTCTATTTGGGAACTGCCTATAATGCATTTAGTATGGAAGATACAGCCATCTCATAGGTGTTGCGTTGACAGCAAAAGTATGCCGCTCAAAATGCTATTCAATCTCTATTTTAAAATCGAGCTCTGGCACCTCTACAAATCCCTACTTCCCTCTGCGAAGGGCCTATCTATTTAGTTTTATGTTGAGTCATCATCCTTCTTATTAAAAGCACCCGCTGGAGAGAACACTATCATTTGCATTCATTATTACTGGTTTATATTGGGTATGACTTGACTGGATCTCTTTTACCATGAATTACAATCTTTAGTCAGTCATTGATCTTTAAAGGTGCTCTGCATTTATGTTTTGCGGTCTCAGAAAGGGCTAGCGAGATACCATTTTGTTATATCATGTTGTGATTATTTTGAGAAAGTGTTGTCATCCGAGTTTTATTATTGTGGCTCGCTAGCTGATTATGCTATTTATGCGAGTAATTGTGAGACCTATGTGTTATTGTGAGTATGGTTAGTTCATAATATTTGTTGAAACTTGAATGCTGGCTTTTCGTGTTACAACAACAAGAGCAAACAGAGTTTGTAAAAGTTTTTCTGTATCACTTTCAGTTTATCAACTGAATTGCTTGAGGACAAGCAAAGGTTTAAGGTTGGGGGAGTTGATACGTCTCCAACGTATCTACTTTTCCAAATACTTTTGCCCTTGTTTTGGACTCTAACTTGCATGATTTGAATGAAACTAACCCGGACTGACGCTGTTTTCAGCAGAACTACCATGATGTTGTTTTATGTGTAGAAAAGAAAAGTTCTCAGAATGTCCTGGAAATCCACTGAGGCACTTTTTGGAATTAATAAGAATTTTTGGTGAAAGAATTAAGGCTAGGGGGCCCACAGCCTGTCCACGAGACAGGGGAGCGCACCCCCCTAGGGTGCGGCTTCCTATCTTGTGGGCCCCCTGGACCTCCTCTGACCTCAACTCCAACTCCATATATTCCGTCCCGGGGAGAACAAAATCAGGGAGAAAGTTTCATCGCGTTTTACGACACGGAGCCGCCACCAAGCCCTAATCTCTCTCGGGAGGGCTGATCTGGAGTCTGTTCGGGGCTCCGGAGAGGGGGATTCATCGCCGTCGTCATCATCAACCATCCTCCATCACCAATTTCATGATGCTCACCACCGTGCGTGAGTAATTCCATCGTAGGCTTGCTGGACGGTGATGGGTTGGATGAGATTTACCATGTAATCAAGTTAGTTTTGTTAGGGTTTGATCCCAAGTATCCACTATGTTCTGAGATTAATTTTGCTATGACTTTGCTATGCTTAATGCTTGTCACTAGGGCCCGAGTGCCATGATTTCAGATCTGAAACTATTATGTTTTCATGAATATATGTGTGTTCTTGATCCTATCTTGCAAGTCTATAGTCACCTATTATGTGTTATGATCCGACAACCCCGAAGTGACAATAATCGGGATACTTCTCTGTGATGACCGTAGTTTGAGGAGTTCATGTATTCACTATGTGTTAATGCTTTGGTCCGATTCTCTATTAAAAGGAGGCCTTAATATCCCTTAGTTTCCGCTAGGACCCCGCTGCAACGTGAGGGTAGGAAAAAATATGTCATGCAAGTTCTTTTCCATAAGCACATATGACTATTTACGGAATACATGCCTACATTACATTGATGAATTGGAGCTAGTTCTATATCACCCTATGTTATAACTATTGCACGAGGAATCGCATCCGGCATAATTATCCATCACTGATCCATTGCCTACGAGCTTTTCATATATTGTTCTTCGCTTATTTACTTTTCCGTTGCTACTGTTACAACTACTACAAAAAACCCCAAAACATTTATCTTTACTGTTGCTACCATTACCTTTATTATCATACCACTTTTGCTACTAAACACTTTGCTGCAGATACTAAGTTATCCAGGTGTGGTTGAATTGACAACTCAACTGCTAATACTGAAGAATATTCTTTGGCTCCCCTTGTGTCGAATCAATAAATTTGGGTTGTACTTCACCCTTGAAAGCTGTTGCGATCCCCTACACTTGTGGGTTATCAGATGTCATTGGGGAGATTTCTCCAATTGCAGCTTATATGGATGATGCACGGTTCACGTTCGGCCATGGTGGAGTTTGGAAGGTCGGGTTTTTTGGGGGTTTGATTTACGAGGGAGAAGGCTGTTGGTGCCGGAGCAGCTAGCGAGGGAATAGTGGTACTGGGGAGGCGATCAAGGCGACGGTACACGGGGGCACAGTGAGATGGAGATGGAGATGGAGTGGTGCTATGGGAGGGGAGAGGGAGACGAGGCGAGGCATGCTAATGTGCTGTACAGCGGTGGTGACAGACTGCACAGTGCATAGGGTGAGGCTGACTTTGGTAACCCGAACACGCCGCCTGGACTAGTGTCAGGCGCAGGGTGTTGTCATTTCACTGTGAGGACCGAATGAATAGTATTTTGACCATCAAGTGTACCATAGTTGTACTACTACTACCTAGTAGGAACATGAGTACTCTAGTACTCTATAGCGGAAATAGGTCTCCCGTCCTAGCATGCTTGTTCACTTCATCCTCCAGGTATCATCCATATTGCGAGCAGAACCAAATTCTCATGCATGCGGAAGCGCGAAGATGGGCCTTTTCTTTTTCGAGGATAACCATGTATTCCTTAACCAGAGAATGTTGTGTCTCTCTCGTATGCGGTAATATTCCAGCTACGACACATTTTTTTATCTGTTTGCATAGGTCCCACCTATCAGGAAGGATGGGCACGTACACGAACAAGTACGACTCCTCAGTCTACCTGCATAGCCTTTTTGTTTAGTCTACCTAGCCATCTAATCAACTGTCTGCATGCCACTTCTCCCATTTACTTCTCCATCGGTAACCGATTTTCCTTGGCTTCTTCACCTCCCCTTCGTCTTCATTTGCATCCAAACCTGACTGTGTTCACATTGTTTTAACCTCTTCACATACTCCTGGAGTAACTCTGAAGCCCCTTTAAATAATCATCTACTTTAGTTAGACTAGCCATCTAATCCTAATTCTCCAAACCATAGCCCTCCATTCCAGCGTTCCAAATGGCGAAAGAGATCGAGATGCAGGTTTTTAGCATCCAACATGTCCTCGTTGAAGGCTCGTTGAGCATAGTTGCCACCGTCACCGTCCACCCAAGGGTTGTTTGGAAGTGGATCAACAATGTATCCAACTCCCTCGAAAAGGTAGAGATGAGGGTCATCGGTCTCGATGCAGAATACATGGAGCGTGCCACTGGGAAGATCCAATGCACCGTCATCCTTCAGCTGTGCCTCGAAGACGATGTTTCGGTGTACCACTTCATACACGCGCCCTCCATACCATGTGAGCTTCATGATTTCTTGTCTCAGGAGGACATATACTTCTGTGGGGCAGCCATCGAAGGGGACAAATAGAAGTTGGAGCCGTACAACCTTGATTTGAAAAGCATCGCTGACCTACAAACCAGAATCAAAATTCATGTCGAAGATTGTCATAAACAGACACCATCCCTATTCGATGTAGCAAATTTTGTGCTCGGTACAAATCTTCAGAAGGGTGATGAGACGCTGACATTAAGATTGTCTGGATGGGAGAATTATCCCTTGACGTATGAGTGGATAAAATATGCTGCCCTCGATGCCTATGTGAGTTTCGAGATAGCTGCAAGGTCCAAAGAGCTTGTAGCGAAGCCGTCTCCCACAGAAAATGAGAACAAGAAGAAGATGAAGAAGAAGAAGACGAATAATAATAATAATAATAATAATAATAATAATAATAATAATAATAATAATAATAATAATAATAATAATAAGAAGAAGAAGAAGAAGAAGAAAAGGCTGCACCAGCAGTAGGGCATTATGGATGGATGAACTATTTCCTCTCTTGTAAAAAAATTATTCCCTCTCGGTGTATATTGATATAGATGGACTATTTCGATGGTGTGCATGTCTTTGGAACAAGTAGAAGCATGGGTCCGCTTGACTATAAGGAACTATTTATTCGCCTAGCTTTTTCTACTACTCCTTCTAGTGATCGGTATGCAATGCATGTGTCCGTAGACATGACAGCTTGTCCATGGAAGTTGAACAACGACAACCATCATGTTTTATCCACTTCTACTCGCAATTCCCACACGCCGCTCCAATCCACGGCACCACGTCCCCCGACGTGTGCCTCACCCCTCTCGGCCGCACCGCCCCTCTGCCTTTGTGTGCATGACATGTGGGCCACCTTAAATGCGGCGAGCATCAAGTTTCTACCATAGCCACATGCGATTCCCATGATGCTGCTTGAACCCTTGACACCACACGTCCCCTGACCTGCGGCTCACCCCTCTCGGCCCCACTGCCCCTCTGCCTTCGGGAGCATTACATGTGGACTAGCCACCTATCGGATTCACATGTTATTGACTCAAAGGCATGTGTAGTAAGGCGCTAAAGCTCAGTCCCGAGGGCCCTGAGAGGGAAATGTAACTCATGCGCCAGGCCTTGTGGTGCTACCGCTGCACGAACTCATGCCAAACTCAAGATTTGTTTCTTTACTATACATGCATGCAATGATTTAATGTACATTGTAATCTCAACATGTGATGGGGAGCTCTAAATTTGAATTTGAAACTTATAAAACGAAAAGATTCAAAACAAGTAAATTGGGAGAGAGGGAGTATATCGTAGGATGTGTCCCATACGAAACAAGTCCCCTGGTTTGTCACCGCGAAGATGCGGTTAGAAAGGAGCACAGCGTCTTTGTACTCGTAGGGCAACAAATCGGCCGCAGATAGCATGGTCCACCTTTGACTGCCATGTGCAAGGTTCGTGCTATCTTCTTCAATCTCATAGTGGTTCCATCGTACCAATTCATGCGGTGTCCCGTTGCATGGCTGATCCCAATGTTCTACAAAAGTTCTACGGGAATGGTGTCACCGTTGTAAATGTTATGCAAATTGATGTCTGTATCCTCCCGTACATATGCAAGCCAATCCCCACTCGCACTAAGCCTAACCTGTGAAACAGTGGGCAAGGGGAGAATTAGGAAATGGACATGGAAGTTGTATTTATAATGCATTTACTACGTGATCAAACTCATCTTACCTGCTCATAGGAGGAAATCCGAGTGCCCCTCAATGTCGGCATCTCAAGGGGTGTCAACTTGCAACTACGACCATGCCACGCTGGAGAGACCGCCAAGGAAACATCCTCGTGCATTCCACAAAACATCAAGATGCATTTGTATGAGTAGTTTATCTTGTGAGAGAAAAGGATGAATGAGGGAAGGCCTCTAGACATAGAGATAGAGACTACTACTACCAATGTGCTGGCCCGTGTGTTGCAATGGATCCAAAGTAGTAGAATAATACTTGTTGACGTGCTTGAAATATAAACACTCTAGTTTTGATATACATGTGTCAGCAAACATGACAGCTTGTCCATGGAAGTTGAACCACGACGACCATCACGTTTCTTGTTTCTACCACTGCCACACCCACACACGATTCCCACGAAGCTGCTCCAACCCATGGCACGACGTCCCCCGACATGGACATGGATCCTCTGACATGGCTATCACTGCCTTACCCTGCCTTTCCTTCGCTAACAGGTGGGACCACATGTCAGTGACAGAATGGTAGGATTGTTCATGTCACGGGATCCTCATCCCCCCGACATGCGCCTCATCCCTCTCGGCCCCACCGCTCCTTTGCCTTTGTGTACATGACATGCGGGCCAGCTGAACTACGGGGACCATCAACTTTCTTCCACAACCACACCCGATTGGACGCGGTTTGCTTTCTCCGCTGCTGTGCTCCGATCCGTACTCCCGCACCATCGAATTTTCATCCAGCGGCTGCGACACATTTCATCCCGGGCATCAATCCTCAGCTGGAGTACTTCTGTACTACAGGTAGTACCTGCTGGTGTGGCCATCTACGCCTTGTAACGCCCTGACGCCCAGCTGTGGCACCCTCGCCACAGCCATGCCACCACCGGCTGGTTCATCTCAAACGAGTGAGTCGCAAACCCCACCACCACCATGAGAATGACATGTGGGCCAACCGCATTTAAGGTTCGCATGTCATTGACTCATAGGCCGATGCACTAAGCCACTGAAGCTCGGTCCCGTGGGCCCCAAGAGGGAAATGTAACTCCTGCGGTAGGCCTTGTGGTGCTCTCACAGTACGAGCTCGTGCCAAACCCGGAATTTGTTTCTTACTACGAACTAGTAAGGTACACGTGCATTGCACGCATGAGATTCTAGTGGTTTGTGCATTATGCTTAAGGGCCTATTTGGTTTGCAGCCTAAGGTTGCCACGCCTAAGCTTAGGCATGCCACAATATCTTAGGCATGTGTTTGGTTCATTGCCACACTTTTCTAGATACATGGTCCACATGTCATAGACTCAACTTCTTGCCAAATCTTGCCACACTTGGAGGCTGTTTGGTTCTAGGTCTAGCATTGCCACACTTCGCCACACATTTTTGCCAAGCTTGCCTAAGGTTAGTTCATCAAAATGAAAGCCACAAGTTGGAAAGCCTAAGGGAATCTTGCCACATATTTTGTGTGTATGCCATGTGGGGTCCAAGTGTGGCTTGCCTAAGGTGTGGCTTGAAGCAAACACTCACCTAAGTTAGTCAAACTTGCCTAACTTTAGGTGTGGCAACATTTGGCAAAGTTAGTCACAAACCAAACATCCCCTTAGCCATTTTCTAAGCCACACTTTTTGTGGCAGACAAACTTTGCCTAAGCTTAGTTGTGGCAAAGTTAGTCATGAACCAAACAGACCCTAAGTTCAACCATGGAGTCTTCTAGATTCTACATGTGGCAGAATCTGGTGGAATGTAGATGATATCCAACGACCAGTAGTGCTCGGATTTGCCATCTTTGTACCGTCAGATTGGCTTCATCCAACGACCAACTTTCAAAGTTACTCACACACTATATAGGGGTATACATGTTTGGTTTGTAGCCTAAGGTTGCCACGCCTAAGCTTAGGCGTGCCACAATATCTTAGGCATGTGTTTGGTTCATTGCTACACTTGTGGCTTGCCACACTTTTCTAGCTACATGGTCCACATGTCATAGACTCAACTTCTTGCCAAATCTTGCCACACTTGTGGTGGCCATTTTGTTAGCCACATTTTTTGTGGCAGACACACTTTGCCTAAGCTTAGTTGTGGCGAAGTTAGTCATGAACCAAACAGACCCTAAGTTCAACCATGGAGTCTTCTAGATTCTACATGTGGCAGAATCTGGTGGAATGTAGATGATATCCAACGTGCAGTAGTGCTTGGATTTTCCATCTTTGTACCGTCGGATTGGCTTCATCCAATGACCAACTTTCAAAGTTATTCACACACTATATAGGGGGTATAGATATAGATGTGCCGGCCCGTGTGTTGCAATGGATCCAAAGTATATCTATTTAGTGGAGTGCCCTCTAAACACATTATCTATTTATTTTTCTCTAACCTTTCATAGCCATGCAACCAAGCCACATAAGCTTCATGGGTGCCCCCACATCATATTATTCATACTATGTTGACTGAAAAAAGATAAATCATCCAAAACAAGATCTTCCCGTTTTTTTTTCCTACGATGTTGTGTCGCACACGCACCTAGTTGTATAGTGGTAGTACTAGTGGTATAGTACAAACTTGGTACTAGTAGGAGTAGTAGTATGGAATGCTCCTACTCTATCAACGAGCCCCATCTCACACCAAATTTCTTGGCTTCCATGCTACAACTAGATCTTCCCCTCGTTTCTGTTTTCCAACCCGGCGGCGGGCAGGGTGTGATTTGCCAATAGTCGGTTTGCTCAATGACGGTCCCACATGAAAGTGAAAATGCTAGGAAACACGCCTTCCCTAAGCTATGTGTCGTGCCGGACAGGCCGTGGAGTACTCCCGATTCCCGGGCGTGGGGGGTGCGATGCGAACGCGGCAGGCCTTTTCCTTTTACTAGCAATGTGACCATGCATTGCGACAGATCCAAAGTACTAGAATAGTAGTACTTGTTCACAAAGTTGAAAGAAATCACTCTTGTTTTGATATACTCCTAATATATTACTTTTCACTCAAAATATATTTCTCAGGCTGTTTTGATGATGTGAGGGAGGGATGTGGTTGCTTTCAAGATAATAAGGGGTTTTCTGCAAATTGGAGCAGAGAAGTGGGCTATTTTTGCAAAAATGCTACAACTTACCTCACAACCATTAGATGCAGATCTAATGGTCAGAAACGACAGATGGCAGACACACCACCATCACCAACTGAGTCTTTTATAGGAGTAGGAGTAGAGAAACATGTATAAATTGTAACATTTGGTTATGCTCCTTGGCATGATCGATAGATACAAGTAGCAATTGGAAATGCTAGGGCGGGGCTATTTCCACCAGATAAGCAGGGTATGTAGTAGCTAGGTTGGCGCATCGTCGGTTTGGTCACATGCGGTCCGACATGTTCTAGTGTTTCTAGCAAGATGCCCGTGCATTACACGAAGTTGATGGAAAAGGTAAGCACACCTTATAAATTGACGGATGGAGTACTAGTTACAGTGATGGATATAATTAAGCAAAGGGATCGCACATGTCGGCATTGACTGGAACGAGAATGCAACAACACAATAAGAATTAAGGCCACGATGATGCGATCGCAGTGGTGGTTATAGGAGGCAAGAAGAAAGATGCATCCATCAACGTATGACCTCCTCCTCCTCAACTTAGTGCGCTGGGCCACCGACCGGCGGCTAAGGAGCGACGGATTTTATGGCAAGGTCAAGGTGCTTCTCAGCAAAGGCATCCAAGGCTTCCAGCCGGTTGAGGAAGGCTAACGTCGTAGCGTCCTCACTGGCCTTGTAGATACCTAGGTACATGATTTTCTCATACACGTGGATGTGTACGTCAACGAATTCTTGCAAGGCGAGGCTCCTCGCGGCGAGCGCGACCTCTAGGTGGACATTCTTCGTGGCGTCGGTGGGCAGTCGCAGGGCCACTAGTGCTTGAAAGAGGTCCCGGCCATGGAGGCCGATTAGGGTGGCAAGCAATGAGGAGCCCGGGCGCAGGCTGGAGGAGTACAACGATGTCGTCCGCAAGCTTCTTGAGGACGGTGACCTTGTTGGTGGTGGCAACGATCATCTGGTCCAATTGAGAGTCATAGTTGGCGTCGATGGCGGCCATCCACCAGCCGGTCTCCAACACCGTCTGCAGATGATCTTCGGCTCCATGCTGCAGGACGGCGTCGTGGACCATCTAGCACAGCCGCTGGCCCCTCGCGCGCATCACCGCCATGGGTCTGGAGTGAGCACTTTTGCGCTTAGTGTAGGTTCTTAGGTAAATGCTTAGGTGCATACGATGTGGTAGATGCATTGGAATGGAGGGGCACCTTTATATGAGGGCAAACAGCGTTGCATTCACATCGTGCAACCTCTTTTCCCGGTCCTCCTCCCATTACTTCCCTCATGCATTAATTGAAGGAGGATGCATTGTCCGTTCAACATTTCGGGAACCGCTACTCCCTCCCTCGTCTGCATTAAAGCCATATCAAGAACTGCACTGCTCGCTGTCAAAATCGAATAGTACTGCGCCGCTTGCTGCACGCCCGGCTGAACACACCTCATCGCCTCCATCAAACCCCTCCGCTAAACCCGCATGCAAACCGAGAAACCTACTCCGGCCACATGTCCGTTCATGAGTGGGCTGAAATTAAACGCAACACCGGCCGAGCTCCTCCCGCCCGCTCTCAGTTTAAACGAGTCTAGACGCCAGCCCAGCTCTTACCATCCGCCCTCTATTTAAACGAGGCTAGACAGACAACAATCAAGAATCGCACCCCTCTGCCGCTCCCCCATCTTCCTGTTCACCATTTTCTCCACTCTTTCGATGGCTTCCGAGGAGCCGTTCTCCGGCATACTACCCGGCTGGGTGGCCCGCCGAGCCCTCAGGATACGGGCAAGGCCACTCGGTGCTTCACCAACCTCGTTTGGCCCGACGGAGCCAGTTGCCGCCCCAAGCAAGCGCGTGGTTCAGTAACTCGCGGCTCCAGTTTAGCTCGACGATGAGTGGCGAGTTGCTCCACACTGGCACGCCGGTGAGGATGCTGGTATGGGCATCGGCGCTACCGTGTTGTCCACGCCACCAGTGTCTGCGGTGGTCGTGCCTCCCGTGTCTGTGGGCGCGCCTCCCGTTCCTGTGGCCGTGCCTCCTATGCCTGCAGCAGCGCCATGCAGGCAGAGACAAAAGTCGGGTGCGTGGAGAGCGACGAGTCAGTGGCCAGCTTCTCCATGTCCGCCGCCATCATCGAGGGGAAGTAGAACATTGGAGGCGGTCGCCACTTGGGTCCCATGAAGGCCACTGCCGAGGCGATGACTGCTCATTCAGGTTGTTTCTTTGTTGCTTCGTCTCTTCTGAGGACCTTCGCCGACCCCGCAAGTGTCTACCGGACATGAGTAAGACAAAGGGATCCGCAGGCGGCCATTTAGATTATGTACTCCCTCTCCAGCCGGCGAGAAATATTTGTTCTAAGAATGGATAAATTGTATGTATCTATAACTAAAATAAGTCTAGATACATCCATTTCTAGGACAAGTATTTCCGGACGAAGGGAGTATTAATTATACCAAGAGAGCCAGATTAGCACCGCTTAGTTCATGTAAATGTAATGAAATCCATCATGTTTATATGAAGATCCGACTTTTTTATACGAAATCCTTCATGCTTATATGAAATCAATCCGTGTTTGCACGGATTACATCTGGTTTGTTAGAGTTGTGAAAATGTATGCCACTGGCATTTGATGTCGTCCTCCGCGGAAGGAAGCGGGAGGAAATTTGCCGGCTGCCGTTGGAGATGCTTGATACATCTCTGTCGTATATACTTTTCCAAACACTTTTGCCCTTGTTTTGGACTCTAACTTGCATGATTTGAATGGAACTAACCCGGACTGGCGCTGTTTTTAGCAGAACTGCCAATGGTGTTATTTTCGTGCAGAAATAAAAGTTCTCGGAATGACCTGAAACTCCACGGAAGTTATTTTTGGATTTAATAAAAAATACTGGCGAAAGAATCAAGGCCAGGGCCCCCCTGCCTCGTGGCCCCCCTGGCGCTACACCGCCTCAACTCCAACTCCATATATTCACGTTCAGGGAGAAAAAAATCAGAGAGAAAGATTCATCGCGTTTAATGATACGGAGCCTCCGCCAAGCCCTAAACTCTCTCGGGTGGGCTGATCTGGAGTCTGTTCGGGGCTCCGGAGAGGGGAATCCATCACCGTCGTCATCATCAACCATCCTCCATCACCAATTTCATGATGCTCACCGTCGTGTGTGAGTAATTCCATCGTAGGCTTGCTGGACGGTGATGGGTTGGATGAGATTTACCATGTAATCAAGTTAGTTTTGTTAGGGTTATCCCTAATATCCACTATGTTCTGAGATTGTTGTTGCTATGACTTTGCTATGCTTAATGCTTGTCACTAGGGCCCGAGTGCCATGATTTCAGATCAGAACCTATTATGTTTTCATGAATATATATGAGTTCTTGATCCTATCTTGCAAGTCTATAGTCACCTATTATGTGTTATGATCCGACAACCCCGAACTGACAATAATCGGGATACTTCTCGGTGATGACCGTAGTTTTAGGAGTTCATGTATTCACTAAGTGCTAATGCTTTGGTCCGGTACTCTATTAAAAGGAGGCCTTAATATCCCTTAGTTTCCATTAGGACCCCGCTGCCATGGGAGGGTAGGACAAAGGATGTCATGCAAGTTCTTTTGCATAAGCACGTATGACTATATTCCGAATACATGCCTACATAACATTGATGAATTGGAGCTAGTTCTGTGTCACCCTATGTTATAACTATTACATGAGGAATCGCATCTGACATAATTATCCATCACCTATCCAATGCCTACAAGCTTTTTACATATTGTTCTTTGCTCACTTACTTTGCCGTTGCCACTGTTACAATTATCACAAAACTGCTACTGTTACTTTTGCTACTGTTACCGTTACTTCCATACTACTTTGCTACTAAATACTTTGCTGCAGATACTAAGTTATCCAGGTGTGGTTGAATTGACAACTCAACTGATAATACTTGAGAATATTCTTTGTCTCCCCTTGTGTCGAATAAATAAATTTGGGTTGAATACTCTACCCTCGAAAACTATTGCGATCCCCTATACTTGTGGGTTATCAAGACTATTTTCTGGCGCCGTTGCCGGGGAGCATAGCTCTATTCTTTGAGTCACTTGGGATTTATATCTGCTGATCACTATGAAGAACTTGAAATATGAAGGAACTAAGATTTATCCCTCAACTACGAGGGGAGGTAAGGAACTGCCGTCTAGCTCTACACTTGATTCTCCTTCTATTATGAGTAAACTTGCGACACCTAAACCTGCTTCTGCTATTAATTCTGATACGTCGCATGTTATTGATGATGCCACTTCTACTATGCATGATACTTATGATGAAACTACTTCTATGCTTGATACTACTGTGCCATTATGTGAATTTCTTGATGAACAACTTGCTAGGGCTAGGGAGAATGAAATTATTGAAACTGATAATATTGATGATAGCGATGATGAAGGTTCTCCCCCTAAATATGAATTATGTGTTGCTCCTGAGGGTTATGTTATGGATGAAGAAACTTCTAGAGATTTTCTTGCTTGCAATGATAGATCTAATCTTAAGAAATTATTAGCTAAGTTGAAGCAAAAGTCTCTGAATGCTAGAATGAAACATTATACCACTTTTGCTACTTCACCTATCTTTGTTACTGATAAGGATTATGATTTCTCTATTGATCCTGAGATAATTACTTTGGTTGAATCTGATACTTTTTATGGGAATGAATCTGAAACTATAGTGGCACATCTTACTAAGTTAAATGATATAGCCACCTTGTTTACTAATGATGAGAAATCTCGCTACTACTATATCCTTAAAATATTTCCTTTCTCATTAAAGGGTGATGCTCAGACATGGTTTAATTCTCTTGATCCTGGTTGTGTGCGTAGTCCCCAGGATATGATGTACTATTTCTCTGCTAAACATTTCCCCGCTCATAAGAAACAAGCTGCCTTAAGGGAAATATATAATTTGTGCAAATCGAAGAAGAGAGTCTCCCACAAGCTTGGGGGAGGCTTCTCCGATTACTTAATGCTTTGCCTGATCATCCTCTTAAGAAAAATGAAATACTTGATATCTTTTAGAATGGACTAACAGATGCTTCCAAGGACCACCTAGATAGTTGTGCTGGTTGTGTTTTCTAGGAAAGGATAGTCGACCAAGATCTTGAATAATATGTTGGCCAATGAAAATAATTGGGCACTTCCTGAACCAACTTGTAAGCCAACTTCGAAGAAAAGAGGTGTTGTATTTCTCAGTCCTGAAGATATGCAAGAGGCAAAGAAATCTATGAAAGAGAAAGGTATTAAAGCTGAAGATGTTAAGAATTTACCTCCTATCGAAGAAATACATGGCCTTAATATACCGTCTACTAAATAAATACACGGTCTTGATAACCCGACATAGGAAGTGAAGGTAAACTCTCTTTATAGATATGATAAAGTTGAAATCCCCTCTACTAAGTTTGCTAGCCAATGCTTAGATGAATTTGATGATTTTATGGCTCAACAAGAAAATTTCAATGCTTATGTTAGTAGACAATTGAAAAATAATTCTTATATGATTGGACGCTTGAGTGATTATATGTCTAGAGTTAAGGGTGAAATTAAACTCACCAGCAAACATACTTCGATGGTTACACACTCAAGTACAACAAGTGCTTAAGGCTCAAAATGAATCGCTCCATGAATTAAATGATAAGAGAAATGATAATGTTGTTAGGGTTATTACTAGAGGTGGTAAAAGTACTCAGGAACCTTTGTATCCTGAGGGCCACCCGAAGACAATTGAGCAAGATTCTCAGGGAAATAATGCGATGCACCTGGTCCTTCTAAAAAGAAGAAAAAGAAAGATGATAAGACTTTGCATGCTTCTAATGAACCTGTTGTAGACACACTAGAGAATCCTAATGATATTTCTATCTCTGATGCTAAAACACAATCTGGTGATGAACATGAACCTAGTGATAGTGCTAATAATGATGTTCATGTAGATGCTCAACCTAGCAATAACAACGATATAGAAATTGAACCTGCTGTTGATCTTGATAACCCACAATCAAAGAATCAACATTATGATAAGAGAGACTTCATTGCTAGGAAGCATGGTAGAGAAAGAGAACCATGGGTTCAGAAACCCATGCCGTTCCCTCCTAAACCATCCAAGAAAAAGGATGATGAGGATTTTGAGCGCTTTGCCTAAATGATTAGACCTATCTTTTTGCGTATGCGTTTGACCGATATGCTTAAGACGAACCCTTATGCTAAGTACATGAAAGATATCATTACAAATAAAATAAAGATACCGGAAGCTGAAATTTCCACCATGCTTGCTAACTATACTTTTAAGGGTGGAATACCTAAGAAACTTGGAGATCCAGGAGTACCAACTATACCTTGCTCCATTAAAAGAAACTATGTTAAAACTGCGTTATGTGATCTGGGACCCGGTGTTAGTGTTAAGCCTCTTTCTTTATATCGTAGACTTGAATTAAATAAGTTGACACCTACTGAAATATCTTTGCAAATGGCCAATAAATCAGCTGTTATACCTGTCGGTATTTGTGAGGACGTGCCTGTTGTCGTTGCAAATGTTACTATCTTAACAGACTTTGTCATTCTTGATATTCCTGAGGATGACGATATGTCGATTATCCTTGGTAGCGCCTTTTTGAATACTGCAGGTGCTGTTATTGATTGCAACAAAGGCAATGTCACTTTTCATGTTAATGGTAATGAGCATACGGTACACTTTCCGAGGAAACAACCTCAAGTTCACAGTATAAATTCTATTGGAAAAATTCCATCAATTATTATTGGGGTTTTTGAATGTCCTCTTCCTACTGTAAAGAAGAAGTATGATATTCTTATCATTGGGGATGTTCATATCCCCGTTGAGGTAACCTAGTGTCATTTTGAAATTTCTCTGGTTTCATGCGATTCGGAATGAGTTTGTTAACAAGACTCGATCAACCTTGTTAGTGGATTCCTTTTGATGAGCATGAGATGGGTGAAGTTAGAGGGCACAACTCTCTGTTCCCTTCTTTTACTTCTTGTTAATTAGAATAAATAAAGTAAAAATAGTATGTTCTGTCTATTTTTTGAATTATACATGCAATAAAAAATATCCCAAAAATAAGAGTTCTCCAAATGCCTTGCAAATTAAATATGTTTTTTCTAGAATATTTGAGAATATCTGGCACTGAGATTACACCAGAGGGAGCCAGCACCTGGCCACGAGGGTCCAGGGCGCCCCCTGCCTCATGGGCCCCTGGTGGCCCTCCTCCACTTATTCCCGCACCCATGCTCTTCTTCTTCCTCCCAAAAAAAATCACCAACCAGCTCAAGCACGAGTTCTAGCTCATTTTGCTGCCATTTTCAATCTCCTTGCTCAAAGCTCCATTCACAAAACTGCTTTGGGGAATTGTTCTTTGGTATGTGACTCCTCCATTGGTCCAATTAGTTTTTCTTCTAGTGCTTTATATATTGCAAATTCTTGCTGCTAAGGTGACCCT
Organism: Triticum aestivum; assembly: GCF_018294505.1. Classification (NCBI taxonomy): domain Eukaryota; kingdom Viridiplantae; phylum Streptophyta; class Magnoliopsida; order Poales; family Poaceae; genus Triticum; species Triticum aestivum. The sequence goes on along the minus strand of NC_057813.1, from coordinate 576,921,720 downwards.
GTTCTTGAGCTAGCATGTCAAATTTAGTTGGTCCCAAGTAGTTCTAATGCATGATATGGTCTCTAGGCACTTTAGGGAGTAGTTACTATCAAATTTATTGAGTTTGGTTTACTTTTATTTTGAGTTACTAAAAATTTCAGAAATTTTTTGAAGAAAAATGCATAGAAAGTTGTATCAAGGTGGTTCCTCAAGGAAGCAAGGACCGAGGCTCGCAATACGTGAGCCGGACGAGGAACCACCTAGGGAAGCTTACGTACAGCCTTGTGAATGGCCGTCAGAAGAGTTTATGGTTCGAGCAGGCATTAAGGATGAATTCGGTGCATATGTGCATAATGCTGATCTTGAGGAATTCATGCAAGATAAGTGCCCTCAATACCAATATTTAACTGATTCATTTGTGAGAAGGTTTAAATTTACATCTTCGCGATACTACTGCTTGTAAACTCCCACAATGGGGTAGTGCTAGCGAACCTCGCAAATCTGAGTTTAAAGATTTCCTTGCTAGTATCACTGTGGGGGAATCCAGAGAAATAGCACAAGCTACCATAGGGAGCATTCATTTTCCTGCTATACATCATTTTTCTCTCTTTATAGGTAGATGCATAAATTGTAAGGACGAAGCATGTCACATGTGTGTTCCTGATCTTAGTGTTCTCAGGAGTGCGGTGTTAGGAGATAAAGAATACAACCTTGGGGCCATTGTTACATGTACATTCCATAATAATGGTTTACTTGGAAACCTGTTTGGCGGAATTTATGCAACCCGTATGGCTAGTTTCCTTGGGGTACCCATACATGAGAGTGATATAGAGTTGCTTCCTGCTTATTTAGATTATAATGCCATGGTTAACCATCAGTTTGTTCAAAGGAATGAACAATCCCTCCAGTATCGACTAATCTTTGACAGAAGTCGCGCTGTCCATATTACTCTCCTTGCTCCTGCTTTCTTTGACTATCAGGCAAAAAGAAGATATATTATAACTAGGGAGGAGGTGAACGAGTACGAGAGGACGACGGAGGCAGCCCATCGATAGGCTGCAGCTCGTGAAGCAATAGTTGTTGCATCTCAGTACGACCCCAGTTACAACTTTGGATATCCACCAGGCCATCTATGGGCATAGACCAACTTAGGCCAAAAGCCTAAGCTTGGGGGAGTACGTATTCTCACCGCCGTTAAATTCATGTTCACACACTCATTCTAGTTGTCGGTGCTCATACTTTTTCATTGTACTATCCATGCTAGTTTAGTTTATTTTCTTGTTTTCTTCTTGTGTGTTTGAATAATCTCTAGAAAAACAAAAAAATTAGTAATAGCTTTTATCAGTTTACTTTCCATGCCTATAGTAGTAATAATTAAAAGAAAACTTAAAAAGATTTCTCGTTCTTCTTTTTGCTTGTTGGGAGCTTTCCCGTGTAAATAGGTTTATTTATTTTCTTTTCTTTGGGGGTCGTAAGGAGAAGACCTTGATGAAATTGTTGAGTGGCTCATTTATGCATTGTTGATTGATTTAACCAAGCATGTTTGCAATGACAAGTACAGATTATAGTTGCTTATGTCATGCTCAATTAGCTAGGAGTCTATAATGGTTTACCTTGCATGCCAACATGCTAATTAAATGGTTGTGATGTGGTATGATAGGGTGGTATCCTCCTTTGAATGATTCGAGTGACTTGACTTGGCACATGTTCACGCATGTAGTTGAAAAAAAATCAACATAGCCTTCACGATATTTATTTTCATGGTGGATTATATCCTACTCATGCTTGCACTCAGTGTCTATTAATTTTAATGCATGTTCATGACTGTTGTCGCTCTCTAGTTGGTCGTTTCCCAGTCTTTTTCTAGCCTTCACTTGTACTAAGCGGGAATACTGCTTGTGCATCCACTTCCATAAACCCCAAATTTATTCCATATGAGTCCACCATACCTTCCTATATACGGTATCTACCTGCTGTTCCAAGTATATTTGTATGTGCCAAACACTAAACCTTCAAATGAAATTCTGTTATGTATACTCGAACAGCTCATGTATCAACTAGGGTTGTCTGTATCTTCCATGTTAGGCGGGTTATTCTCAAGAGGAGTGGACTTCGCTCCTCACTCACTTGGATGCCCAGTCCCATGCTCAAATCAAATCAAAATAATTGCAAATAAAACTCCCCCAGGATTGTTGTTAGTTGGAGGCACCCGTTGTTTCGGGCAAGCCATGGATCGATGCTTGTTGGTGGAGGGGGAGTATAAACTTTACCATTCTGTTTGGGAACCACCTATAATGTGTGTAGCATGGAAGATTTCGAGATATCTTGGTTGTTATGTTGACAATGAAAGTATACCACCCAAAATATTATTATCTCTGTTTCAAAAATTGAGCTCTGGCACCTCTACAAATCCCTGCTTCCCTCTGCGAAGGGCCTATCTATTTACTTTTATGTTGAGTCATCACCCTCTTATTTAAAAGCACCAGTTGGAGAGCACCTCTGTCATTTTGTTGCATTACTATTAGTTTATATTGGGTATGACTATGACTGGATCTCTTTTACCATGAATTACAATGTTTAGTCATTCCTTGATCTTTAAAGGTGCTCTGCATTTATATTTTGCGGTCTCAGAAAGGGCTAGCGAGATACCATCTTGTTATATCATATTATGATTGTTTTGAGAAAGTGCGGTCATCTGAGTTTTATTATTATTGCTCTCTAGTTGATTATGCCATTGATATGAGTAAACATGAGACCTAAGTGTTATTGTGAATATGGTTAGTTCATAATCTTTGCTGAAAACTTGAATGCTGGCTTTACATATTTACAACAACAAGAGCAAACAAAGTTTGTAAAAGTTTTTCTTTATCACTTTCAGTTTATCAACTAAATTGCTTGTGGACAAGCAAAGGTTTAAGTTGGGGGAGTTGATACGTCTCCGTCGTATCAACTTTTCCAAACACTTTTGCCCTTGTTTTGGACTCTAACTTGCATGATTTGAATGGAACTAACCTGGACTAACGTTGTTTTTAGCAGAACTGCCATGGTGTTATTTTTGTGCAAAAATAAAAGTTCTCGGAATAACCTGTAACTCCACAAAAGTTATTTTTGGATTTAATAAAAAATACTGGCGAAAGAATCAAGACCATGGGTACACACCCTATCAATGAGGGTGGGGGCGCGCCCCCCTAGGGCATGCCCCCTGCCTTGTGGGCCCCCTGGTGCTCCACCGACCTCAAATCCAACTCCATGTATTCACGTTCGGGGAGAAAAAAAATTAGAGAGAAAGATTCATCGCGTTTTATGATACGGAGCCATCGACAAGCCCTAAACTCTCTCGAGTGGGCTGATCTGGAGTCCGTTCGGGGCTCCGGAGAGGGGAATCCGTCGACGTCGCCATCATCAACCATCCTCCATCACCAATTTCATGATGCTCACCGCCATGCGTGAGTAATTCCATCATAGGATTGCTGGACGGTGATGGGTTGGATGAAATTTACTATGTAATCTAGTTAGTTAGGGTTTGCTCCCTAGTATCCACTATGTTCTGAGATTGATGTTGCTATGACTTTGCTATGCTTAATGCTTGTCACTGGGGCCCGAGTGCCATGATTTCAGATCTGAACCTATTATGTTTTCATGAATATATGTGCGTTCTTGGTCCTATCCTGCAAGTCTTTAGTCACCTATTATGTGTTATGATACAACAACCCCGAAGTGACAATAATCGGGATACTTCTCGGTGATGACCGTAGTTTGAGGAGTTCATGTATTCACTAAGTGCTAATGCTTTGGTCGGGTACTCTATTAAAAGGAGGCCTTAATATCCCTTAGTTTCCATTAGGACCCCCCTGCCACGGGAGGGTAGGACAAAAGATGTCATGCAAGTTCTTTTCCATAAGCACGTATGACTATATTTGGAATACATGCCTACATTACATTGATGAATTGGAGCTAGTTCTGTGTCACCCTATGTTATAACTATTACATGAGGAATCGCATCCGACATAATTATCCATCACCTATTCAATGCCTACGAGATTTTCACATATTGTTCTTTGCTCATTTACTTTGCCGTTGCCATTGTTACAATTATCACAAAACTGCTACTGTTACTTTTGCTACTGTTACCGTTACTTCCATACTACTTTGCTACTAAATACTTTGCTGCAGATACTAAGTTATCCAGGTGTGGTTGAATTGACAACTCAATTGCTAATACTTGAGAATATTCTTTGGCTCCCCTTGTGTCGAATCAATAAATTTGGGTTCAATACTCTACCCTCAAAAACTGTTGCGATCCCCTATACTTGTGGGTTATCAATGCTCTTATGCTGGAAATAATAGAGTGACATCCAATCTATTTGAGTTAGTTGCATGTATGATTGTCCCTCTATAAAAAGTTAATTGCATGTACAGTGTACACGTGACTTGCAGGGTGGCTACAACTTCGTACAGAAAGTTAAAAAGAAACAAGTCCATGCTTAATCTTGTATTCTAACTACTCTGTGGGTTCCACTGTTAGTACCGTAGCGAAAGAACTATATATTAAATAAGTAATATATAATATAAAAATCTAAAGTTAAAGACAGAATTCGAATTCATGTCATTGCCTTGCGAGCATCCGACGCTAACCAGTCCATCACATTTTTGTTGTAGACCATGCTAGAGATATATCTCCATGTCTACTATTATACTCCACCCGTTCCTAAATATTTGTCTTTTTCAGATTTCAAATGGACTACCACATACAGATGTGTATGTAGACATATTTTAGAGTGTAGATTCACTCATTTTGCTCCGTATGTAGTCACTTGTTGAAATCTCTAAAAAGACAAATATTTAGGAATGGAGGGAGTAGAAAACAGAGTTGGTGATGATAGTGTGCGTGCCATCCTGCAATATAGACTGTCGGTTTTATATCTAACGGATAGGAAGGAAACTATGGCAAATTTGCAAAAATATACCCACACCCCTCTCCCCGATCGCAAATAAGGCCTTCCCTTGTTCATCCTTTTCTCTCACAAGATAAACAACTCATACAAATGCATCTTGTTGTTCCGTGCAACGCACGGGCATCTAGCTAGTTTCTTTTAAAATAATTACTGCGATAATTGGGTTGAAGTGATATATTTTATGTCTGCCCCGAATGATTTCAGATTCACTAGTAGTAACAAAGAAAAGGTTGCCTTGTTAATTAACAGAAAACAGGGTGAAAACTATCACATGCGGCTGGTAAAAACAAGGCACACTGGTTCAGTGTCATCGTCACTACAGCTGTGCGTGCGCGAGAAGTCTACATATCGAGGGGGCTACTGAGCAAGGCACA
>NC_057813.1:576838153-576915992 GCF_018294505.1 Triticum aestivum | reverse complement strand
AGGTGACACCCTACTCATTCGGTGTTGGGAAGTGTGTGTGCGTGTGCGTGTGTGGGGGGGGGGGGTCAATGACACTTGCATATCTCTACTCTTAAAAAAACAGAGTTGGTGATGATGGTGTTCCTGTCATCCTGCAATATAGGCCATCCGATTTATATCCGATGGATAGGAAGGAAACTTTGACAATTTTGCAAAAAGATACCCACACCCCTCTCCACATTTGCAAATAAGGCATTCCCTCATTCATCCTTTTCTCCCACAAGATAAACTACTCATACAAATGCGTCTTGATGTTCCGTGCAACGCATAAGCATCTTGCTATTAGGGAGAAGGAGTTTGTGTGACACATATCTAGCTATATTAAGGGATAGGTAGATAGCATGTGTGCGAGGCATACTTAAGGCATCATGAAGATAAACAAATGGTGTGCATGCAAGCGCCGAAAAAAATGAAGCGAGAAACAATGTGTACGCGCGTGCCCGTGTGTGTGTGTGTGTGTGTGTGTGTGAGAGAGAGAGAGAGAGAGAGAGAGAGAGAGAGAGAGAGCGAAATCTCAAAACAAAAGGTGCTCTGATGGAATCCCATTGTATGTATTCATATGGTTCCGGAACTCGAGTTAACCTTAGGCATATGTGTGAGAGACATAATTATACTTTGAGACATTAGTGGCTGTGTGTGGGCAGAATTAAAGGGGTGGGCTTGTTCGACAGAGATAGCGTGTGTGTTTCTGTGCGAGAGACTTGTAGGATGGTGTAGAAAGATGAATTCTAACCTTGACGGAGGGAGAGAAATACATGAAGTGTGCATGTGTTATTCCAATGCCCACAGGGAAATGAGATATGTATGTGTGTGAGAGAGATTGCACAATTCATTCATGTATCACTATCTAGCGATCGTGGACGTGCATCACTTGAACATAAATCAATATCTACTTCGTATCGTGGCCAAAGGTACAATATAGATTCAACGCTATAAAGATTGGACACTCACATATCACATTTTTTTTCTATCAAAATAAACCTTTTCAGTTGTGCATGCCAAAGTTACAGTGATGTTTCTTCGAACAACCAATGTAGCTATCATGTACATGCTCCATTGTTACTCTTGCATTCAAATTCATTAGTCTTGGATGATTTAAGGTTCTATTATGAAGTAATATATGTAATATTCATATATGAATTCAACGGGTACGCAATTTATGAAATGGAGGCTATGTAATCATATGAGGTAACACTTTTAAGTAGTGGACTACAATATCCATTTCTTTTTGTGCGCCTCTACACTAACACGTCAATGCATTATGTTTAAAGCAAATAACAAATGGCACTAAATTATCTATTTACACAAGAAATACATAGGCTGAGGGTTTGATCCCTTTTTTTGTGAATGCACCTCTACACCCGTTCGATTGGCCGTGCCCGTGTGAACGTCCAAGTTATCGGTGCATCATCCTGAGTTATTGTCTTTTTTTGGGGTGGATTCACACCAGTTATTCACTGCTGACGCGTGCCTCGTGTACACAGTCTCGCATGACCTTCCCGCTAGCATGATCCAAAATTATTTGAAACTAGATACGAACGATCCCGCGGGCGGCAAAATCTCCCGCTTCCTTCTAAAATTTCCACCACCTAGTCTTTAGCATGCGAAATTCCCCTTTTGTCCTTGGTGCACGGAGACCAATAGTTACAATACGCCCTCATCTACATAATAGGCCGGGGCTGCTTTGGTAACTTCTGGTTCCCCCCACTACACGGACCCCCATTTCCTCCCCCCTCCCGCAAAAATGACTAACTCCACAACACCAGATCATCTTACATCACGCCGTCCGTACTTCATTGGCCTTTCTCCCCTTCCCTCTCGAAACCTTAGACTGCTCATCCACCAGCGTACCAGGGCCCATTCACTGCCAGTGGCGTCCACCTCGCCGGATCTGCTTCTGCGGCCGCATCTACCCCTCCCACCTCCCCTAGAAACAAGTAGACTGCTCATCCACCACTGTACCATAGCCCATTCAGTGTCGGCCTTGTCCATGGTGCCGGATCTGTTTCCCCGGTACTCTCATTAACCGCAACTCATCTGCGGCAGCTCATTCGTACTCCCCACCGAAGATGCTTCGTCCACACCCTCGGAGCCGCCCCACCGACGCCCCCGTCGACGGCCTCTGATCCTCTTCGTCGACACCTTCCTCAACCCTATCGGAGGCGCTTCACCGACACCATGGTCAACCCTACCGGAGTAGCTTCGCCTATACCATTCTCAACGCTACTGGGGCTGCTTTGCCAACTCACAAGTCCACGGCCTCAGATCCGCTTCCTCCCACCCTCATCTAACCTACCGAAGCAGCTTATGACGCCCCGTCCACGACCGCAGATCCGCATCGTCGACACCATCCTTAACCCAACCACCGGAGCAGCTTCACCTACGCCCTTGTCCACGACCACAGATCCGCATCGCCCAGACCATAGTCCACCCTACCAGAGCCGCTCGACAAACACCCTACTCGATGGTTCTAGATCTCATTATCGGACCCCGACAGCCAGCACAGTGTCATCACCCTTGACGTTTCTAACCTGATTACCACCGTCTGGCAAGATGCCAAGCACCCTCACGGCCTAGGTACTTGTCACTTTTAAACCCCTCCAGCATCACCTACCCGATGTACTTCGTATATACTAATAGGTCGATGTTACCTGTTATGCAGCTGGCAAAAACTACAAGGATGATGTTTCTTCTGGATCTAACAACTTGGCCAACCAAGATCCTGGACTTTGGCATTGCTATGATCTTGTAAGTGCGTCTCTCTCTCTTGTATTGTTCTGTGCCTGCCAGCGTGCTTTGCTAGGATTTTCGACCAGTAATCCCTTTGTGCAAACAATGATTTCTACTACTGGCTGCTAAATTAGATATGTAGATGTCATACATGATACTACCTCGTACCTCCGTTCCTAAATATAAGTCTTTCTAGAGATTCCACTATAGGCTACATACGGAGCAAAATGAGTGAATCTACACTAGAAAATGCATCTGTATACATCTGTATCTGGTCCATACTGGAATCTCTACAAATACATATATTTAGGAACAGAGGGAGTACATTACACAAAATCGTAGGTGGCATGTAGGAATTCCAGTGCACTACATTAGGCTCCCTTAGAGTGCTTGCTAGTTCAGCACGCAGAGTCATGGCTAGTTTATGCTATGCACACAATCATTAATTGGTGGTTTAAATATGAGTGAATGATATGCAATGTATTATCATGTAGAGATGACTGACATTAGCCATGTCAACTTGCAGATAGGGTTACACAATGAAAAAGTACAAGATGTATGTGGAAATTTCATGGAACATCACAAAAAAAGGAGAGGCAGCGGTCAGCCTATACAGTGTGCTATGGTACGTCACTCCTCCATTGCAGTCATCGTGACATGTTATTTGTATGTCAGTTCTCTTGGCAAAGTTTCTTAGGGACAATTATTATGAGTTATCCTAAGAAAATAAGTACATGTGGATATAAGCTCCATGTAATAAGCCAACTAGTTCTTTTCATTGCCTTTTCAACTTATCTTGGTATGATCAGTGAAAAGTCTAGATTGCATTGTATTTTTTCGTTTTGCTTCCCATGTGAAAATTTATTTGACTTGCAGACTGTCGGTGTCAAAACCGGCGGATCTCGGGTAGGGGGTCCCGAACTGTGCATCTAAGGTTGATGGTAACAGGAGACGGGGGACACGATGTTTACCCAGGTTCGGGCCCTCTCTATGGAGGTAATACCCTACTTCCTACTTGATTGATCTTGATGATATGAGTATTACAAGAGTTGATCTACCATGAGATCGTAAGGACTAAACCCTAGAAGTCTAGCCTATGAGATTATGATTGTGTATATCTATAGACTAAGCCCTCCGGTTTATATAGACACCGGAGAGGACTAGGGTTGTACAAAGTTGGTTACAGAGAAAGGACTATTCATATCCAGTCGCCAAGCTTGCCTTCCACGCCAAGGAGAGTCCCATCTGGACACGGGATGACGTCTTCTATCTTGGATCTTCATAGTCCATCAGTCCGGCCCACATCAATAGTCCGGCTGTCCGAGGACCCCTTAATCCATGACTCTCTCAGTAGCCCCTGAACCAGGCTTCAATGACGAGGTGTTCCGCCCGCAGATTGTCTTCGGCATTGCAAGGCGAGTTCCTCCTTCGAATACTCCAAATCTTCCATCGAACACAGGAAACATGTCCGGCTTTGCAAAACAAATACCACACAGAACCGTAGAGAGTATAATACTTCACAAGTCTAATCTGCTAACAACTTTTGTGGCATGACATCACGTCGCCGCCCGGTCATTATTCGAACCGTTTTTTAGCCTATCGCTCCATATTTCGAGATGCGGTTTCATTGGCACGTCTTGTCAAAGCAGAGATCGTGTCCCCTTATTGTGGGATTCTCATTAATACGGGCATGGGTAATCCAACCGTACCATTTGCACGGCCCTTGGGGGTAAGCGAGTTTTTAGGGCAAGTGGAGAGGCGCTTGATATTCACTGCCTTTATAAAGAGATAGGGATCCACCTCTTTCAACCACGCCTTCTTTCTCTCTGCTTCCCCCTTTCTCGAGTTCCAGCGCCCAAGTTCTCATCTTTTCTGCCCCCAAAAAGCACTCCAGCCATGTCCGGATCTGGAGCGCAGGGCAAGTGGATGGTCTCCTCCGTCAAGGAGAAGGACATCAAAAATCTCCAGGAGGCCGGGTATCTGGCCAAGGAAACCGCACACCGACTTCTGGCCGAGGGATAGATCGTCCCCACTCCGGAGCCCCATGAGAGGGTTGTATACCTTCCTCACTTTGTCTGCGGGTTGGGATTTCCTCTCCACCCATTCGTCCGCGGACTCATGTGCTATTACTGGTTAGATTTCCACGATCTATCCCCAAATTCCATCCTCAACATCTCAACATTCATCGTCGTGTGCGAGGCTTTCCTCCGTATCCCACCACACTTCGGACTGTGTTCAAAGACCTTCAATGTGAAGCCGAAGGTGGTGGGCGGCCAACACGTAGAGTGCGGAGGCGCCATGGTGAGCAAGATGCCCAACATGGCCTGGCCATCAGGTACATTTAACGAGTCCGTCAAAGGATGGCCACAATAGTGGTTCTACGTCACTGAGCAGCGTGACACCACCTGGGTCGTGCCTCCTGAATTCCGATCTGGAGCTCTGATGCGGCTCACCTCCTGGCCCGAGAAGGGCCTGGACTGGCCTTCGTCAGACGAGCTGACAGCGCTCTAGACACATATGAAGAGCATGGGGGACAAGAACATCAAGATTGTCAATGTGGTCCAGGTGATGTTAGTTCGTCGGATCCTACCACTACAAAAAAATACACTTCCGTGATGATACATGTTTGTCACAGTAGGTCGCGTTTTCTGTTATGCATGTACATCCATGATGATTTATGACAGAATCAAGATAGTCATACATGTGCTGTCGTAGAAGTGTTCCATGACATTACCAAAATTATCATCACGGAAGTGTCCACTTCCATGACGATAAATCGTGTGTCACAGAAGTGCTTTCGTCAAGGGTGACCGACACGTGGCATCCACCATAACAGAACGCCGTTAAGCTATCGGATCCGATTTTGGATCCGATAACCCGTTAACAGCCTGGACCAATGAGGATTTTCCACGTGTAAAATCATCATTGGCTGGAGGAAACACGTATCAGCTCCGCGTTGGCACAAGTGTCACTCATCCAATGTGCGAGATGTGCCTATGATACGTTGACACGTGTACCAGCCCAGAAGTGGCACATAAAGTTTAAATGGGCCGACCCAAATAAAGGCCCACAAGATTTTTGTGGACCATAGTGGGCCGGCCCAGCTAAAGGCCCATGGGATTTTGCGGACCATAATGGGCTGGCCCAGCTAAAGGCCCACAAGATTTAGCGGACCATAATTGGCCGGCCCAGGTAAAGGCCCACAAGATTTTGCGGACCATAATGGGATGGCCCAGCTAAAGGCCCACAAGATTTAGCGGGCCATAATGGGCCGGCCTAGGTAAAGGCCCATGAGATTTTGCGGACCGTAATGGGCGGGCTCAGCTAAAGGACCACAAGATTTAGTGGGCCATAACAGGCCGGCCCATGTAAAGGCCCACAAGATTTTTGCGGGCCATAATGTGCCGGCCCAAGTAAAGGCCCATAAGATTTTTGCGGACCATAATGGGCCGGCCCATCTAAAGGCCCATAAGTTTTCGTCGACATTAATGGGCCTGCCCAGCTGTAGGCCCACAAGATTTTAAGGACCCTAGTAGGCCGGCCCATTAACTGGCTGCCATGTTTTGGGCCAAATGCCGGCACATATTTGATCCGGTCCATTAATGTCCTGCCACGTTCCGGGCCTAATAATGGCCCATATGAGATCCGGCCGGTTAAAAGCCTACCACGTTTTGGGCCAAATTACGGCCCAGATCAGGTCCGTCCCTTTAAGAGGCTTTGGGCTAAATTATGGCCCATATGAGATTCGACCTGTCAACTGGACGCTATGCTTCTAGGCCCACTTGTTAAAGTCCCATTTAGTAATTCGGCCTGATATTAGTTTCGGCCTGTTAAGGGCCCGCTTATCATTTCGGCCCCATATTAGTTTCCGCCTGTTAAGAGCCTGTCATATAGTTGGGCTTAACTACGGCCCGGTTTGCATCTGGCCTGCTCGCAGCCGATAATCTGATTCGGCCAAACAAGGACCAAGACAATTTTGGCCTATTAAAAGCCCGTGATTCAATTGGCACAATCATGGGTCGGGGTCCATTTTGGGCTGCTGCCAGCCCGTGAGCTGTTCAACACGTTTCAGGCCCAACCTACTTCTCAGCCTCATAAAAGCCCATTGAGTTTTCTTGCGAAAAGAGGCTGGCGGTTTACTCGGCCTATTAAAGGCCCGAATCTACTAGTGGGCCAGCTTACATGTGGGCCTTTTAACGGATCAAGATGACGGGGCCCATGATGCAGATCATACATCGTGATTGCATGACGGCCCGATTATGTACCGTAATTTTACGACTTGGCCGGTTTACTGCAAAGACAAGATATATATACAATAAAATAACTACAGCATCGTGAATAAGAAAAAACCTAAACTATACGATAAAGAAATTACGGCATATTACATCCACTGGGCATCAAAGTTCGCCACTATGATAATAAAGCACAAGCAGAAAACAAATTACATACACTGGGCATCAAAGATCGCCACCAGTGCAAATAAACATGCCGACAAAATAATATACAAAACCGACAGCACTTCAATAGAGTTCAAGAAAGGTTAGCCCTGCTGGGGAGCTGCAGCACAAGCAGCTGAGCAAGCTGATGAGACTGCGCTTGTTTAACACTTATATCCTCCTCACTCTGAAAGACAAGCAGACAGATGGCAGGTTTTGGACATAAAAGTATTAGTGCTGACAATTCATCACATTTCTTACTGACGAATAAAGTGACACACTTTAAAATTGCATTAACACAATATGGTATTGTCAAGGTGAAGACATGGCAGGAAATGACATTGTGAAGGAGTTGGCAGCTTCACGACACCACTGGATTACAGATCAAGAACTCATAAGTATCAATGGTTAGTGTGCTGTCAATTTATCCCATTTCGGATTGACAAATAAAGAGACGGTTTAAATAATAGTAGAATGATATGACATTTTTCATAGTTAAGACATTGCAGAATATGACATTGTGCTGTAGTGGGTAGGTTCACCACACCACTGGATTACGGATCAAGAATAGAAGCATACATGAAGTGCAAAAGGAGATCACTTGCTCTGTATAGTTTAACTTACATGGTATGAATAAGGAACTTGGTTGTACAACTGAAAACTTAAATTGAGAGGGACAAACTTTTGTTTATGAACTACATAATAAACTTTAAACATGCAATTTGATGCAAACACCAAAAATAAATAGTTGTTGCAGTCATGCCTAACCAAATATACACAACAAATTTTGAAGGCTTGAGAAGGACAAACTTACATTATTGGTGAAGAAAGGCTCTATAAAGCCCTTGTCCACGCTGATGGGGGGGGGGTGCAATTCAAGAAGTTTACCACAGAATCTTCTTCATAAGCATTGCCTTTATTCTACATTTTGTGAAGAGTAAATATAGATGTGATAATATAAGAAAAAATGGAGAATATTTAAGACAAGACGAAGAGTGATGCTACATAACCAAGTAGCTATAAATGTAAGTACGGCGATACAGACAAAAGGTACAGCCAAGAGTAATGCACAACTAAACTTCTTCAGTACCATCGGTGTTATCCAACCTTATGCTAAGAGTAAATATAGATCTTATGTGTAGAAAATGGAGGGCAAAGGAAAATAAGCTGCAAAGTGATGGTACATGAACAACTACCTGTCAATATAAGTACATTGATAAAGGACAACACGTACTTACAAGAGCAATGCTGAGCTTAAAAAATTCATTGGCATTGGATATATTCTACACTAATGTAACCATTCATACAGATCAGATAATTTGGAGCGAACAATTGATAAGAAGGCTATCATGCATACTGCTGTCACATAATGAACCAGGTATGTATGCAAGTACAGTGATACAAGACAATAGGTACTAACAAGAGCAAAGTAGTGGGCAACATATTTGCGACATCCTGTCATTCTTTTCAAACCGGAATTCTTCTTTGAGCAGATTTCCTGCAAAAAAGATCCGTAAGGCACATGCGGAAAAGTAGAAGTTCAAATTGTCATGTGATTTCATAGATAGTACCTCATCCTGGGAGCGAGACCAGTGCATAACAAGGTTTTTCCATTCAATGTCTTCTAAATTTAGCACATGAGACTTCATTGGAAATTCGTTTATAGACTTCCCATCAAAGTGTGATTTCCTTAGGTAACACCGATACTATTGCAATGCTTCCTTGAAAAGCACAAGCAAGCTTTTCTCGTCATGACTATCCAGATTGACCCTCGCCTACTTACAACAATGTAATGTAAATCATTGATGTGTTCAATCAGCAGAAAACATGAAAATAATAACCATCAATAATAGCACTTACACGTAAGTTGGACATGAAGATGTGAAAATTGTGTTTGTCTTCACTATAATCTTCCCGTGATGGGAATATATGCACGTAGTCCCTAACAACATTGAAAGCACTATCTTTTAAATTGGGAATAACTAGAATGGGGTTCCAATGTGCAGGAATTGGTCGTCTCTACAGTTGGGATAGGTCTTCGGCCGGTGGACTTGCTGTACTTTTTGCTGGAGTGGGATTTTTCTGTGGTACGGCTGGTGCTATGGCAACTGAAATCGGTATACCTTTTGCTAGAGTGCAGGTCCTGTGTGGTGGGGCTAGTGTTGTGGCTAGTGAAGTATGGGTACAGTCTGCTGGAGTTGGTCCTATGTTTTGTGTCACTAGTTGTACAACCAATATAAGTGAGGTGCTGTCGAATTTCTCCAGCACCACCATGTTTTTCAAGGACTTTGCTGGTGCTCCTTCAGGTTCGGAAATCACCCTCTTCCTTTTTGATGTCTGATGCACAAGAACATCATTTGAGTGGAAAACATGGTATGATGATAGATGGAATATGTATTGACAATGGATGGGCATGGCATCTCGACATATATGATGAGTAAACTAAGCAGATGGCGGTGCAACAAAGTAGAAGAAATGCAAGACAACATATGCAAGATACGCGCAATCAATAAAACCTTGCCAAACTAGAACATGCACCTTGATGGGTGAATAGGACAGGCCATCTGCCTTTGACTCCTCGAGGTTAAAATAGTCATTAGGATCATATTCTGAACAAGAATCAACAGGTGGGGAGTGTATGAGTTTCATTGCATCCAGAATGGCACTCAATGCCTTGGTGCCAATTTTGTAAGTCATTGCAGTGTTTAGCTTGAAGAGTGGACTGCTGCTAGTGCAACACATAGCAGCTACACAGATCATAGTGTAGATATAACGGGAAAACCGTAAGCATCAGAGTAAAATCAGCAAAGTGGAACTTGCTGGAACATATGTGCTAGTATTGCCGGTACGGCTAGAAAGGCTTCAGATACCAGCTCTCTTCTACTGAAGGTGCAACACTGTTAATATCAGTGTAAATCTCAAAGGCGACACAGCTCCCCATATTTCCTTTCTATTCGTATAGGATTCAAGTGGAAAGGCCACTACAAATCCTATTCCTATGTTTACAAAATCCTACGAATCCAAGAGGCCCGAAGAGTTCAAAGTGTCCATCACAACTGATCGTATAGACCTCTACACTGCAAATGTCCCTGCTCATCTTCACTACAAGGAACATACTGTACTACTATCATACTCCCATCCGTTCCAAAATATAATTCTTTGTAGAGATTTCCACTATGGATCACATACAGATGTATCCAGATACATTTTAAAGTGTAGATTCACTCATTTTGCTCCATATGTAGTCCATGGTGGAATCTATAAAAAGACTTGTATTTAGGAATGAAGATAGTACTTATTAAAGAAGAACAGAAGAGGAACATGCTAAAGAAGAGCAAGCAAATTTTGGATAATAAAATGTTCATTGCGCAGTGCCCACACATGATGAACCAGAGAGCATTAAGAAAGAAACTCCCTGCTGTCTCTCTATATGTGGTGCACATGCTTTTTGAAAGTAAAGTAGGAACATTAGCTGACCAATTAAATGTTATCTGTTTTAGTAATATCGGCATCATATCAGATTCGTACTTGAGCAACATGTTTGGAATTATGAGTGTCTCGTTATTTAGCTTGATGGATTCAGGAGCAGTGCTAAGCAGGTACGATGATGGTACTGAATATAAAGGCATGTCTGCATGCAAGTCGCGTGACTTTTATCATTTGGGTCTGTCGACCATTTCAGGCGGTTGGATGAAGATCCTATGTCTCCTAACCATTCTTCTTCCTCGTCTCTGATTCTTCCCATACAGAACACCGCACGGGTCGCCGGACGGACCACCGGCCCCCACCGCTGGTGTTCCTCTGCCACTCCACCCCCACCCCCGCCCCCACCCACGTAGAGTTTTCTTGGTTTGAGGAGGCCCCACAATCGCCCCCCCACAACCACCATCCCCACCCGAGCCCCTTTGTTGGCACCGGCGAACTCCGGCGAGCTTTGAAATATCGACTGACCCAATTTTGAAGTTTAGTCTACTGTGATTTAACTAGTGTGGAATATAAAAGGGGAAAACCATAAGCATATGGAGTATAGTGTTGAGCGTGCCATGGAGGATCTGAAGGTTCAAACCAGAGAAAGGCAACTTCGCAACCAATGTTTGCTTTCAACTAGCAAGTAAGGGTCCGTTTGGTTCTTTGGCAAGCGATCCCCTTGCCCAGCCTAGCAAGGAAGCCAATTATTTGGTTCCTGGGCGACCATGCCTCATTACCCGCTGTTTCCAGCTTTTCCTTCGATCGAGCGGGCAAGCCAATTTGGCTAGCCTCCATCGGCAAGACTAGCCTAGCCCAGCAAAGCGAACAGGCAAGGGAACCAAACAGACCCTAAGTGATGGACAAGAAATCAGAGTAAGGCAGTGGCGATCTATTTTCTTGCTGCGATAAATAAGTTGAGCAGATATGAAAGAGTACCGCCTCTGGTGCGGCACTGTGTATGCATCTGATGAGAATTTGACGGTGTTGCGGTAGCGATGGCTGTCGGCGGTGTGGAAGCAGATCTAGGAGGGTAGACGGTGGCGGCGGGGCGCGGTGGACGAGACGGTTGTAGGAGCGGCGCCGGCAAGGTGGACGATGTCGGGGATGAAGCGAGAGGACGGGATGCAAGGATCCCGGTCCGAAGCCGTGGATGAGAGAGGTCGATCTCTTGTAATGGACAGCGGCGTCGGGGTATCAGCTCCGACATGGTGGAGGAGGACGGCGGTGGATGGGGGTGGCGGGCGGAGGAGGCTGTGGTGGAGAGGGTGTTTTGGCGCCCACAGAGTACAAATGGCGAAATGGAGGTAGAGAGGAAGGGGGGAACCATGTCTTCGGGGCGCGCTTGTCTCAAATGCAAGGAAATTTACAAACTTAGCCCCCATTTGAAATTTCCTACATCACAGCAATATTAGTCGGTTGGGGATAGGACGGTAATCTCGCATACACCAAATATTTGCCGACGAGAGTTTGTTTTTGGCGCCCACCGTGTATGAATCAGGGAGGGAATCGATTTCGGCCGAGGACACACTGTGTTTTGGTGCCCACCGTGTATGAATCAGGGTGACAGACGGTTATGTCACGTTTGAGTGAAATTACGAACCTACCCCTATCGAAACCTATAGAAATCGAGCAGATAGGCTTTGCGTGCCAGGGATAGGCAGCAGTAATTTCTATCTCGCAGATTGTGGTTTGGGGCGGTTACTGTGAATTTCCCCGCTTCCTTCAAATTTTGCAGAGTGCATGTTTACCATGCCAACTCAATTCGAATCCCGTTTGTATTCTATTTTTTCCGGGTGGGATCCATTTTCGATTGGAATAAAATTCTATATACAACATTTTTTTATATATACTTTCAAAAGCACAACGCCCTTTATACATAAATATGGTTTACAAATGGCATGATCTCAGATTCATAAGGTTGTATCCAGCAATTTGGATTTTCAAATATTTGAAACCACTTTATGTTGAAATCCAATGTATGCATTCCTTGCTAACTGTCTCCAATTAATGTGTGTTTCATGCGGGTTTTTTTACTTCTCAAACATGTATAATGTGTTTCACACACGCAACATATAGTGTAATCCCGTTTAGACATTAATTTCATATAAACCATGCATTGTTTCTAATTAAAGAATCTATGGATCACCAATATTGATAAACTATATAACATTACACGTGTCCCCAAATTCAAATGAATATGCATGTTTGATACACCAATTTGCGTTATGATATTATCAATACAATTTAAATATTTGAATCCCCTTTAATCCAGATATTCGTCTCATATAGCTATCACTCATGCTTATATAGGACTATCTCTCTATACCTATACGCGTTCATCGTCTCTCGGGTATCTCTCGTGCTACCTGTATGTCGACAATGATCCTTTATCTTCGTAAACACTGATGGTACTCTCTCCCTCGACCTTCATCACTGTATCTCTCTCTAAGCATATCTCGCTCCATGCTATGTGTCTCTAACTATGATTCTCCATGTGGAATCTCCTTCTCTCACACAAACACAAAACTTTGTCTCCCAGGGTCTCATTTCTCTCTACTATTCCCCTGTGTGCCACTCGCACACCCCTCATACAGAGATGTCTTTCACTCCTTAGGTATGAGAACCTACGACTCTTCCTCTTAAATATCTCTTTCTCACACACAAACACAAACTTTGTCTCCCAGGGTCTCATATTTCTCCATTGTTCTCTTGTATGTCGCTCACACACACTCTCTCTCCCTAGAGATATCTTGCGTTCCCTCATATGTCCTCTAGCTATCACTCTCATTGTGAAATATATTTCTCTCTCGCAGACACAAAACTCCGTCTCTCGGGATCTCATTTCTCTCTGATATTTGTTTGTATGTGACTCACATGCACCCTCTCTCTATCTCTCCCACATCCACATACATAACTCAGCCTTCTGATCCACTCGACTCCCATCTCTAACGCACACTAGCTAGCATATTTATCTTTCTATTTATCTGTTTCTCCATCAATCTTCTTTCTCTCCCTCACTCTTGCTTCATATCACGCACACTACATATGTTTGTCTCTATATGCAGTCAAGTCCCTCTTTTTATATTTCTCTCACACACACAAAACTTCACCCTCTGAACCACCTAGCGGTCATATCCAACACTCAAACTAGTGGATGTCTCTCTAGCTAGCATCCCCATCTTTGTATCTATCTGTAGTTTCTTCGTCAACATTTCTTTCTCACACGTAGTCTTGCTTACTATCACCCATACTATATATGTCTCTCCATACATATGCATTTATAGGTTTATCTCTTTTGCACAATCGTTGTGCCTCACTCCCTCTGCTCGCCATAGATGCATGCTCCAGCCCGTGCCACTATCTCTTAAAGACAAAAACACATGCTCAATTGTCGGTCCTTCTTCCCTACATTCTCACATGCATTCATATTGTCATACCGATCCGTCTCTCCCATGTCGTTGATCTTATGACTTATGTCTTCTTTCTTTTTATCTTGATCATGCGCGCACGCACACACACACACATCCCACGTATACATGTATAGCTCTCACACATGCACGTTCAAGGTCTCTATGTCTCCATACGTCACTAATAGAAAAACGGCTATAGATAATATGGACATTAATGGCGCACCATGTATGTGGTGCGCCACTGCTATATAGCAGTGGCGCACCATATATAGGTACGCCATTACTGGCCATATCACTAATGGCGCACCACACCCACGGTGCGCCACTACTAACAATTTTTTTTCAAAACTAGTAATGGCGCACCAGGAGATAGTGCGCCACTACTAACAATTTTTTTAAAACTAGTAATGGCGCACCCCGTTGAAGATTTTTAGAATTCCCAAAAACCTAACAGAAAAAAAGTACGACGCTTTTAAGATCTGGAGGCAAAAAATTCCAAAAAAAATTTAAAAAATTAAAAAAATGGCGTGTCAGTGAATAGTGCGCCACTACTATGTTCCCGCCTTCAGAATTCAAAAAAATAGCAATGGTGCACCAGTGCATGGTGCGCCACTGCTAAGTTGGGACAGAAGTTTAAAAGGGCCAGCCAGCAACTTACCCCTTCATTCTTCTCCTCCTCTCCTCCACTCCATCTCATCCTCTCCTCCACTTCATCTCCTCCTCTCCGGCGACCTCCTCCTCCTCACGGTGCTCCTCCTCCGGTGACCTCCTCCTCATGGTGCTCCTCCTCCGGCGACCTCCTCCTACCTCCTCTCCTCCTCACGGTGCTCCTCATCAGCGACCTCCTCCTCCTTCCTCTCCTCCTCACGGTGCTCCTCCTTCCTCTCCTACTCACGGTTCTTCTCCTCCTCCTCCCTCCTCTCCTGATTGTCACGGTCTCTCCTCCCTCCTCTCCTCCTCACGGTCTCTCCTCCCTCCTCCTTTACTTCCGGCCACATGTGGAGCTCCCCCGGCACAAAGAACGTACCAGATCCAGGTCGAGAACGAAATTTGAAAAAAATTCAAGAAAAAAAACAAGCCAACAAAATGAGCCAAATCTAGATCCAGATTCAAAATTCAGAAATGGCAATGGCGCACAGTGGGGGTTAGATGGTACGCCACAACTATTTCCCGCCTTCAAAATTCAAAAAAAAAACATTTTTTTTAAAAGTTACCAGTGGCGCACCTGTAGCAATAGTACTGGCGCACTACAAGGTGCGCCAGTATTACCTGCAATACTAATGGCGCACCATATGGTGCGCCACTATTATCTGGGATACTAATGGCGCACCAGAGGTACGCCATTACTATTTGTTACTAGTGGCGTGTTAATAGTGGCACACCTATAGTGCGCCATTAATAGCAAAAACTGGTGCGCCACTAATATCCTTTTTTCTAGTTGTGCGTAGTTAATTACCCTGAACCCTAACGCCACATCAAATTCTTCTCTTCTTATGTGCACATAACTTCCGCCTGGATGGGTAAAACACACACTCACACTTAACAATATCCTTCTAGCTGCCCGCCCTCTCGTCACTCTTCCCCTATATCCCCGAAACCAATAAGACCATCCCTTCGTTTCATTCCCGCCTACATGCACCATCGGTATATAGTAGTCTTCCTCGGTGTCTCTCGAACAAACACATTCTCTCGATGTCGACTCACGCGCACACACCTTCTCTTCCCTCTCTACGGGCATTTTCTCTCTCGCACCCCATTGTTGGTGGCCTCTGCCATACACATCACCTCTCTATGATGAAGCCATATGCACACTTAAATTACATCCGCCATCGAGGACCCGGCGACACACACACACACACACACCACACACACACACACACTAAGACTCCATCTCACACACACATGCTCTAGGCGGAGCATTTGTTCCTACCACCCTTCATCCAACCTTAACCGTATGATAAACAATCACCTTAATTTACTTGTATAACATGGACAAATCCCGCAGACAAATCCCACCTCTAGGCGGCGCTTTAATATGGAAATTTTAGTGGTCATGCATGCATCTTTTTGTGCTAGCACTCCTATATAAGGGTTGACCGGTAGCTTCCCGCGGACGTGCGCGGGCGGTGGAAGAGGAAGGAGAAGGGAAGCGGGCTGTGGAGTAAAGTTTTTTACCACAATTTCCTAGGAAACTGAGTGCAATAATTGAGTAGTTTTGCAAAATACCAGTACTACACCTGAAACGGTTCAAAACCTATACTCCCTTGCCCGCGCGCACTTCTCGTGTGAAATGGTCAGTGTTGCCTTGGAGCGTCAGTGCCGCATTAATGCTCGACCAGAGCGGAGGCGACCTCTCACTGGCGCCGGCTTTGAAGCGGCGTGACGGCCGAGAGAGCGCCGCTTCCCGGTGTCGAGGCTGGCCATAGGCCCTATTTGGATCCATGCGTTAGAGTTAGTTTGAGCTAGTTGGGGCTCAAATACCCCTAAAGTATCCAAGCATGAGGGTTTAAATTGGAGCAAGTTGCACCGAACCCGCCAACAAAAAACTATCCCATCCAAGAGGTGCTAACTGGAGATAGTTCTCATTGGGACCACTGAAAAATGACTTTTATCTCAACATAAAGTGCATTTATTGTCAATCTAACCCTGTCACCCAAACACCTCTTTCGCTACATTTAGTTCAGGGTTAGTCATGAGTTAGTCTAACCTCTAGCTAAGTTAGAGTATCCAAACAGGAGCAGTATAGGACATGCAAGTTGCTCAAAGCATATACTCAAATTCGTATGTGAAAGAATTTTTTTTCTTTTTGAATGGAACGTGAAAGGAATTTTTTTAGAATGCTCTTGGCATGTCGCTAACATGTGATGAGTTAACTGACCTCAATAGACGGCAAAAACACCAGCCCACCGCACTTTGAGAGAGACAAGGAGGGAGAAGCGATACGGGGTGCTGGATTACTAGAGATAGGTGTCGCACGGAAGCCAAGAAATATGGTGATAGCATGGGTTAGCCATGTACTAGTATGATGTAACTACACTGGGCTGCCGTGTTTCATACTCTTCCAGTCCACTGTGGAGATGATTGGTTGATTTTATGTCACCAAATAATATAAAATATTATGATTGCAGACGCTCCACCACGAGGTTCCTTGCTCCACTCTAGTTTTTTACGTGAGCTTTGTTCATCCTTTTGCCAACACGCGAGACATCTAGCATCAAGGTGGACATGTCATGCAAGGATCATTTCCATCTATATGAAGAACACGTGGGACTGGAACTACGAGACGGACATGTACCCAGGAATGGACGTACGAACCTGAGTAATGTAGCGTAGTAAGTGAAGTAGAAAGGCACAAATGGTATGAACATGCGTGGCATAAAGGTTGTGTTTGGTTGGGTTCTCGTCTTAGCATAGTTGTTCCCTCTTCATGCATGCTCAACTCAACACCCCTCTTCATGCATGCTCTCTTCATGCATGCTTCTAGTATATTTGTGCTAAACTAGTGTGGAATCATGCACCCTCTATACACTCTACCAAACACCCAAAAGTGGGTCGAGAAGGGAACTCTTGGGCGGCATTTGTCTCTGACTACGTATACCACTAAATGTTGTACGTGCAATGCAGGGTGATGTTATGGAGTACGTGCCTAAGTACTCTAGTACTACTATATTAGTTGGAGGCACATATTATCTTTTATATTTGTTTACGTGTAAGCCCCGAGACCTTCCAACTAGACGTGTCTTTCTCTCCAGGTCGCACTTTGTATCGTTCATACCACTAGTACTACTACGTGTGGTCTCCGACCCAGAAGTGGAAGAAGTGGAGATGCTCTACCACACTATTTTTTTGCACCAGGCTCTACCACGCTGTTCATGCCCCACTCCTTTCGCTGACATGTGGGACATCTAGCACGTGTCGTGTTTGGCACTCTTCGTCATGAGAGTTGAAACGCTAGCATTCATCAGAAATAAAAAATAAATATAAATCAACAGTGATACTATTTTTTTGAGAACCAATCAGCAATGATACTATACCACGCGATTTCCTTGCTCCTCGATATCGGAAAGAATAGTTCCGTTCGCCAACACGTGGGACGTCGACCATCCTGGTCCACTTGCCATGCACGCAGAACTCCAAGGGAGAGTCATCCCGGTCGTCGCGCCGTAGTAATAATGACTAATGAGCCATCAAATCACAGGCCCAACCTTTCCCACTTTGAAGTTGCTCGGACGAAGGAACCATCATGACTTCATTGAATTCCGCTTCTAGAAGAAAAAACTACTGTACCGGCAGTACTGCTAGCTACAGTAGTTACTCCAATAGAGGACTCCTTTCATTCATAGGATAGGAATTTTATAGGAATATGAAAATCATAGGAAGTGAGATGACATGCATCTCAATTCCTATAGAGAAAGAGATGACATTTGATGCATAGGATAGGAATTTTTCCATTGAGTCTAGGCTAATGTACTGGTAATTTGCTCTAAAAACTATAGTAGTAACTAATAGTACTGGTACATGCTCGTACTCAGACACAGACACACACACCCTAACTAATAGTACTACTACTTCTCACATGCTGGCCAGACGCTGTCGTTCTCCTTCCCGGCTTTATCGACGACACCCCACCATGCTTGGATCTCCACCGACCTCTCCGCAGCAACGCGTGCGTCCTCTTATTTCTTGCGGCGGCAGGCCTCTCATTTCTTGAGTGCTTTTTGACTTTTCCACTCCCTCTGTGCGGCTTTCGCCGCCTCTTGCTCTACCGCCCATTTCGGCCTTGGCATCTTCAAATTCCTCCCACATAGGTGTGAGGTCGCGAGCGACGATGAACTCGGCATGGCGGGATGCCATCGCTTCCCTACCATTTTGTGTGCGATCATGGGCGGTGAGGAACTCGGTGCGGCGAGATGCCATCGCTTCCTTATCGGTTAGTGTGTGGCACGGTGGCATGAATGACGCTTGGTGAGATCTCTAGAGTGGAGTTGCCAAACAACCGTATAGTGCATTGGTTTGTCAAGAGCTCAAGGACAGAAGACAAAGGAAATTTGGATTCCCCTTCAATCCTGGTCATTTATTACCGAGTAAAATGAATTTCCGGTCATCGAACTTGTCTTGATAGCTCACTTTTATCATTGTATACAATATATGGTGATTATACGGTCACTGGCTTAGTGTATAGCTCCGTATTTGTCTGGTTGACCAGTCAAACCGTCCACATGCGCCTCAGCAGCTCGTGTTCTTTATCTATCTACGCGGTCCTACCTGTCAGTAGAGAAAGAAATAAAAACCAAAATTATGCGTATGTGCGGAATCAAATCACAGACTCGTCGCTGCAACGCACACTCGTCAGCCAAATGAAAATTAAATACTTTGCGTCAGACACTCACGCTCACGCTGTCAAAGCATGCTAATGCATGCACGTCGCCCTCTCAATCAAAGTCCTGCTCATGGCGTAATGCAAACGGCGAGCCCATCACCTGCGTGCCCCAGCGGTGCCTGACATTACTGTTTAGACCTTTGATGGAGGCCTACGCGAACGCCGAGCATGTATTCACATGGTTCAACACCAACGGTCATACTCGGAGCGCCTTGCTCATGTATATCTCCATCACAACGACAATCTATAAAACAACCTGGCTAGATAGGTTACTGTGGTACGGAGTATGTACTATCGTGAGTGACCGATCCTAGTTCCACTGCACACGAGTGTGTGTCTGATTGATTCGTCCATTATTCGTAAGTTATGCATGGTTGTGTGCTGCCGAATGGTGGTCGTCGAAGGCTAGCTCGCGACAAGAGCGGTTGCATGGATGCCTGGTTGTCAATACGTGCCGCATATGCCTCAAAGGCTCGTCATCCATGAGTTCACACTTTACCACCACGCCAGCGTCTGACCGCCCTGGCCTAGCGAAACCCCTTCCATCGCTAGCACGCGCTTCCCGCCTGAAACAATCACCGTCTATCCAGAACGTCAATGCCGCATTCACCGGACTTAACTGCAGGTGCAGTTGGTGTGTCACTGACATGCGGGCCAGGTGCCCATTGGGCAAACATGTCAGCAACCCAATGTACCTGCAGTTAAGTCATTGAAGCAGTGTCCGCATTCAAGCCCGACGAACCTACTCTGGCGCCAGCCATCCATCCGTCTCCCGCGGCTCATTGCCATTCGCCTGCTATATTAACTTGAGCCCCAACTCCCAGCCATAGCCAAATGCCCACACTCATTCTCCTCGGCTCCCTTCCTTCTGTTGGCACCACTGCAACCATGGCCTCCTGGTGCTCTGAAGCTCTCTTGGACGTACTGTCGCAGGAGCAGACGAGGGACATTGGCGGCTCTACTCCGGTTGTGCTCCAAAGCTCTATTCGACGTACTGTCGCAAGAGCAGATGAAGTAGATCGCCGGCACCCCCTGGCCGCCCCTCCGCCGCCACGACCACGAAGCTAGCGTGCGTGCGCAGGCGCAGCTGGCAGCGAGGAAGAGTAGTACATGGTAGGTCACCGCTGCTCTGGTCCCAGGAAGGCCGCCGCTACTCCACTCAGTCGACGCCAAGCTTGGTGGGGTAAACATCGGCAGCCAATTAGCCGCTTGATAGTGACGTGGAGGCGGAAATCTTCAGAACCTTGTGCTCCGGAGGAGGAGGTTATTGAGGCGGATGAGGAGGAGGCAAAGGCAATGGCCGGCTTTCTCGGGTTCATGGTCGAACATGGTGGTAGAGCGCCGGCGATCGTTTAGATTAGGTTTACAATAGGTTTTAGTACGGTTTGTGCGAAGTATGTAATGAATTTCCTCCAGTTTGTAGGAAAAGTTTTTGAAATGTAATGAATTTCATCCGGTTAATTTGAAATTTTCTTTGTTTGCACGAATTTCGTCTGGTTCGTTCATATAGTTGTCGAAAGGTATGCGGGCAGCATCGGATGGCATCCATCAGTGTCCTCGGGCTGATGCCGGTGTAAATTTGTGGGCCAGCACTGGAGATGCCCTAAGGTCTTCCACTATGTAGGCCAAAAGAGGTGCCAAATCTACTTTTACATTATTTGGCACCGGTGCCCTCCATAGCTCATGCGGTGCCATAAAAAGTTTTCTGGGAACCGGAGAAAGTTCATGCTCTGATGCCCCATTCGAGCATTGCAATAGAGTATACTACCATCTGTACATGCTGCTATGATGCCCCAATTTTCTAAAGGTGGACTAGAGGAACTCGCATGAAGGATTGACAAGAGGTTGGCTTGCTTTGATTTTTCTATGTACATGTGGGTCCCATCTTTGTAGGGGCTGCCCTCGCACAGTGTGAGGCTGGTGCCAAAGAAATTTACCAGGGCATCGATGCCCAGTCTACTAGTATATTTTAACATGCCGGGCCAGCTATGTAGTGGAAGGCCAACTATCATGCTATAATCGCTAATAGTGGTCCATTATTTGGCAGGGAACAGTTATCCCTCGATCAAAATCAGATCCGCGGTGTTTCGCACTCCTCCCACATAAGAGTGTAAACTCTTGCTTATGTAAAAATGGAGCAAGTGGACGGCACTGTAGCACGTCATATCACTCAAACTAGCCCGCCTAACGAGCGGGAAAGCACCGCACTCGTCATTTTGTTCTGGATTTCTATCGATCGATCGTGCGAAAATGTGACGCTTTGCAAGTTCTAAAGGAAAAGGCGGCACACTTTCGACTCGTACGCATTGCAACCCCGACAGTACAGCTCGCACGCCGCTCATAAGAGGTGACACGTGTTGTCTTGCAATTTCACTGACATGTGGGACTGCAATTGAATAAACCGTCGATAGCAGAAATCTAATCGCTCGGCGCGCATTGGCTAAGAAGAGAGAGACAGGGGAGGGAGAAGAGATCGCCTGCCCACCACGCACGGACTCCAAGAAATATATGGTGATAATGTGAGGCGGGCCATGCGGGAGTCCGGACTGCTTCCAAGCCCGCTTCTGACCGCCCTGGCCCACCAGAACCCCCCCCCACCTCCCCGCACGCGCTCCCCCCTCAGACGCCAGCTGCCTGCCGCATGCATGCATAGCAAGTAGTACCCGCTTATGTGGACGAGACAGAGGCATTGACAAAGTCAAGGAGTGGGCTCTGCAAGAGCCTGTCTATACACGTGCTCCTAGGCATAAAAAACAATTGTATCTAAAAAAAGAAAGGTAAAAACATTTGAGAGGAAATAGATAGATAGAAAGTGAGAAAAAGTTGTAACCTTATAGCCAACCTTATAGTCAACAGTATGGTAGTATTACATGAGGAAGGAGGGAGTGGGCACATGCCAAGTTCACTGGGCTGCCGTGTTTCACACTCCTCCGTCATAACAATGGAGACAATAGCTTTCATAAAAAATAAACAATGAATACTCGTTGCTCGTCCTCTATATCGGAAAGAATACCTTCATTCACCGACATGTGGGACATTGACCATCCTGCCATGCACAAAATTATCCTGGTCTACCTCGGTCGTATCGCAGGCCCAACCTTTCCCACTGTAGGTTGGTCGTACGAAGGAACCATCATGACTTCATTGAATTCCGCTTCTTCAAGAAAACTTACTGTACCCGCAATACTGCTACCACACACGAAGACTGGACGGCACTGTACCACGTCATATCACTGAACCCACTAGGCCATCCTAAAAAAACCACTAGGCCAAACTAGCCCACCTATAGGTCATCTATTTTGGAACGGAGGGAGTACGTCTCTGTACTGCTATGATTTTGTGTTGTGCGTCTCTGTACTTTTGCTATGATTTTCCTACCCTATGAACCAAATGAGGCCTGAATGTATCCATGTCGACTAAGCCTACAAGCATAAGCATACCACAAGCTCATCAGCCCTAACGTTTCTCTTTGGTGAGTGTTTCGCAAGTACTATAGCTCGCACAGTAGCTAGCCTAGTAACACCAAGAATCATCAAACAAGCCCTGCTGATATGATAAATAGTTCAAACTTACATCTAAGCATGCCATATATTACATCAAAAGCTCGTGAGGATACATCTGTTTCCATAACTCGGAGAGGGTTCGCATGATTCACTATCAAAAAAAAGTAGCAAGTACCGCCCACACAAGACAATGCACTAGCCCTAAGATGGTTTGATAACATGCATCGTTCTGGTAATTAAACACGCGACCAACTATTTCTTGTCATCGATCTCTCGGGCAATGACCACAGCACGGACAACAACATGGGAATCGATCTCTGGGGTGATGTCCACAGGACTGACCACGACATCAGAATCGATCTCTGGGGCGATGTCCACATGATGGACATCGGCATCGGAATCGATCTGTGGGGAGATGCCAACAGGACGTACCGCGGCATTGAAAACAATCTCTGGGGCATTGTCCACAGGACGGGCCGTGACATCGGAATCATCAAGGACGTCCAACGGCACATGCACAACCCTAACATATTAGCAAGAACATTGGAAATAATCAAAAACCACAACTATGGTAATAAGCCATTATTTTTTACCTTGTGCAGCTCACCGGGGGATCCAATCCCTCAGTGGGCCATCTCCTCGTCCTCAATGGGGGCCATCACCTTGCCAGGGGAATACTTCTTCTCAACGGTGACTATCTTCTCAAACTCGGCCTTGAGCCTCGCATAGGTGGCCATCAGAGTTTCTGGGGCAGGCACGGTGGGGCCCTTGCTGTTCTTCCAACTTTCTTTGAGGAGTTCGTCCGCCAACTTCGTCAACTCTTTTGGCCAGTGCTTGTTTCTTGGAGTTCTTCGTCTCCATGGGTTGGCCCGCCAACATGGTCAACTCGTTGGTCGGTGCTCGCTTCTGGAGATCGCTGTCTCCAGTGGGTTGTCTGCCGGCAGCTCTTTTCCTAGTGTTCCAAGATCCATCAATGAACTGACAAACAAAAAGCAATCGAAAGGAAACCACAATCGCAATGAAAACGGGAAAAGAATAGGCTGTGAGAATCGGTCAGTGCTTCGCAAAAAGAAGATTCTTGGAATGAAAATATAGCAGCATCACTGATTCGCCCACCTTTACTTCGTCGGTACAAAAGAAAAATGGCAGAAGTGAGTAGCCTGGAGTGAGGTTTTCTTCAAGAAAGGGGAGAAAGGGCTTCAATGAGCGTTCTAGTGAAATGATGGTTGCTTCGTCTAGTCCAACTTCGAGGCCACTTTACCACTGCTGGTAAAGGTGTGGGTTTTGTGATATGACGGGTCATGACGGCCACTCCGGGGTGACTAGTGAGTCTCGACTGTAGCACCTTGCTGTGATTTGGTGGATGGCCCGGATGTCCCGCATGTAGATAGAGCGGCTAGTCATATAGGAGTGCTCAGACTAGCCACAGTGGGAGTAACTTCAGCAGTAACATCGAGTCCAACTCAGCAAATTTGCTTATGTGTCAGTGAGTTAATGTGGAGAGAGATAGTTATACTAACTTTGCTAGTTACTATAACATCACATGTCCCAATGCAATATGAGTCTATAACCTAATAAATGAAGCTATGCATGTTACCACACTTATGTTAGTACCCACTATGAAGGTAGTAACATAGTATAGGGATATGTGTATGTTACTATCCATTGTGGCTACTCTCAATATTGTGCACCGCGACCAAGGCAGAGAGGAAAACTAGAGAACTACATAATTAATGCATGAGTTTAATTAGGGTAGTTTTGTAAAGTACGAGATACATTCCTCCAATTACAAAATGCCTTGGTTGATGAGATTTGAGATTTGATCCCTATAAACCGAAAGGGAGGGAGTACTGCACGTGGTGTAGTCTAGTCACTTGTTCAAATCTCTAGAAAGGAAAATACGTACTCCTTTCCGGTTTACAGGGCCTTATAAACCGAAAAAGAGGGAGTACTAGCAAGTACTAGTACTACAATAGTGGGCTCAAATGGCAATTTTGTCTCATGCAAGAGCCTGGCTATATGCGTGCTCGGAGGCACCGGAGCTCAGTCCGCGGGGGAGAGGGCATTGTAGTAATCTAACTTCTCGGTCTTGTACGAGTTGACGCGACACATCAAAGCACTGCACTCGCTATAAGTCTTTTTACACATTTCAAATGGACTACAACATACAGATGTATGTAGACATATTTTGCTTCATATGTAGTCACTTGTTGCAATCTCTAGAAAGACTTATATTTGGAAACAGAGGGAGTACAACGCATGCATGCACGCCGTGACTTTCCTTTTGATAGTTGCATGTGTTGATTTGATCCACCTTGCCAAATTTTGACTATAAATTTAACTAACCAAATTTTCATGCATGTCACAAAAAATTACGGGGCTGTTTGGATTGTGACTATGTTTGTCTTATGTTGCCACATTATTTTTCCCACACTTGACTAACTTGAGTTGCTCAAATTGTTAGACACACTTTGGCTTGCCTAAGGGAATCTTGCCACACTTTTTGTGTCTATGACTTGTGGGGTTCACTGGTAATAAAATAAATTCTTGTCTTAGGTGTGGCTAATAAAAAAGAATTATATGTAGGAACAAACGGAGTAGAAAATATAAATAATAATGCATGTTGGGGCAACCCATGTTTCTAATAATTTTAGTCCTGGGCTTGTTCACTTTTATGAGGGGGTGGTTGTTCATTTAATGGAGGGACTTTTACCAGACTTGAACGATACAAAGTGCGACCTGGCACACGTAACACTACTTGGAACAAGCGGGTAGCTATCTCAAAAAACAATCAACAACTAAAAAAAGGCGACCTGGCATGTAGTACACAATTTTAAACGATTGTTTTGATGGAGTGAAAAAGGAAAACTACCCCACTACGTATATATAGGCCGGAGCCTCCGTGCTTGCTTGCTAGGGTTGCTCTATCCACACACTCTCATCCTGTCCAGATCTAAACAAGATAGGGGTGGTAACACTGTCTTTCTCCCTTCAAAAAACACTGTCTTTCTATCCTCACCACAGGTTACAGATCCGGATGTATCCCCCTCCACCGGTGAAGGGGAAGAGGGGCAGCGTTTAGGCCGTCGTCGATAGCGAGGGAGGAGACCCACTACCGGCCGAACCGTTATCTCTTGGTGGAGCGCCGGCGCGGGAGGTCCTCCGATCCCTTTGTCGCTACCCTAGTGTGGGCGGATCCGGCCTCCCGCTGCCCACCTATCCACCTCTCGACGACCTTCAGGTATATCTTCCTTCAAAACCTCCTTAGCTCTACTTCCCCAGCTCGCTACATCGCTGCATGTGCATCATTTTCTACCTCTCAGCCCCTATCGATCGGATGGTCCAACGTCACCTATTTTTTTTCTATTGTTAGAGGTAAAGCTACTTCATGGAGTCAAATCTTGTACTTGGTTTAAACAACAAATAAAGTGGGGGTGAGGTAATTTAGTATGTACATCGGACTTGGTACAAACTGGAAGGAAAGGGGGTGAAAGTAGTACAGACTGGTCATCCAACCAGTCTCTTGGTCGAAAAGGGAAATATAGGGGTAACGCTGTACATAGTGGTATGACCAGGACTAGATTTGCTATCCACACATAGGAGTAGGTGGCTAGAGTGAACAAAAATGGGACCAACCCAGATAAGTTTCTTGGATGTTTGTTTCTTGGGGTAACAAACTATGAATCACCACTTTATGCCCCTATTTAGGTACATGGTGCTGGACTACTGGTGCATCCACTGTCCCATGCCCTTATACCAAATATTTAGCTGTTCTTAATCTAATGCCCATGGTAAAATGAAGCCATGCCACTGTTAGAAGCCATGACAAGCTTAGACAAATGCTTTTGCCTGTAATTGTTCGAGACTCTGACTGTTTCCTCTGTAGCTTTTGTACAAACAGGGATATCCATTTCACCTGGTTGCTGTTGTGACCTTTTGGTGCACTGCACAAAACTCTTCTTAAAAGAAGTGACATTTGTGCTGTTTAACTGGAATGTCAGAATGGAACCGTTGGTTCGTTTTGGTGGAACTGCACAAAGGGAGATCTGTGTTCCAATCCTCATCATCCATATTGGCTCCATAACCTTCCTTTAGGTAAGAATGATATTTAATGCATGTATTCATCTCTATTTTGTGACTGCCATGAGAAAATAATGCTATTTTTACTAGTACACTTGTACTCCCTCACTGACAAAACCAATTCTGAACTAGAAGGCCAATCATGTACTTGGTTTCACCAACTGGTGAGGAGAAAGAGAAACAAAGCATGAAGAGGCAGAAGAAGAAGAATAAACATTGCCAAGGCGATCTTGCTGAAGCCAGAGGCCTCAGTCGAGGCAATTCAAGGGCTTCGGGAACGACTACCTTACATGTGAGACGATCCTCCAGGGAGCCCTTCCACTTCTGCTGTCTCACTTAATTAATTAGGAGTACTTTCATACCACTAATTTACCGCTGCCTAATTTTCCTGTCGGAGTTAAACAAATCTTTAGTAGCACCCTATGCTGAATCATGTACGTGTGTATGTTTGTCTACGGAGGTGAATCATGTGGTGCAACCGGGAGGGACTATTATTAGTGTCATGACATAATAGTGCTATTGTTTTGCATGTCAATTTATTGCCATTGGTTCAATGATGCAATGTTTTGCGTATTGTCCATCATGAATTTGATGCTACTGTTAGAGTAATAGGCTAGTGTCTTTCTATCCTTCCTCACTAAGCTAATGAAGGTTTCACCTTGTTCCTACTTGTGCAAACAACGATCATGTTGTGCCAATTATACATTTTAGTGGAACTACACAAGACAATACAATGAACTGTATCCCAGCCAATGCTTTAACTCTGTTGGAAGTTCTTGATAATCTTTCGATATAATCTCAGCACTGGTAAACAAGAGTGATTTCAACCATACATTTGAAGTGCACAAAAATATGTACTATTGAGTGATTCCAGTGAGTGCTTTATCATCTCTTATGAGACTACATGAATAAGCTTTTTTCCTCGGGTTGGTACGGGCCTAAGGCCTTCATCCATATTAGTTTGCTGTCATCTCTATTTGTATCATGCTACTATCATGAGAAACTCCTTTATCTTTGCACGTTAAAGTTTTGCAACCTATGATACATGGCAATGCTTTGAGTGTTGAGCCAATTGGCACTGATTAAATAAACTAATACCTCTCTTTAAGCAAGACTACTATGTTGCTAACTTTACCCATTAAGATAATGAGGGTGCTTCTATTTGTTAGTGTATGTTTCATCAACTAGTCACACTATTACAGTAATCTCACTCTCTCAATATATGTGCCAACAGGGATGCTCGATTTTGGTGGAACTGCACAAAAACTTTGGGTGCTTCATTGCCTCGACAACTTCCGTCCTTTCTCGTCAGTCGCTAATCTGGGCCTGATTTCTTCCTTTGCTGTCAGTCGCTTCGCTTATCTCGGCTTCCAGTCAAAGGAAATATTAATTGATATGCTACCTCACACAGGTTGGTACTGGCATTTATCCTGATTATTGTGCTTTTCATGTATTGGTAATTTGGTATTGTGCTACTGTTTGCCGATTTTATAAAGGGGTAACTTGGAGCCTAAACTCGCAGGCAAATCATTGCATTGCGTGATTTTAGTAGAACTGCACAAAAAGATCAGATGGACATATACTTATGCTGCTGCTATGTACTCCAAAGTTCACTCAGACAAGCATCGATGTTGACAAGAAGTGCCTATATTCATTCGAATATTGACCGACGTCAACCAGTTGTCAAACTCCAAGTATTAGGAGAGTGAACGCCAAAAATATTGCTTGGCGCATAGCCCAGAAGAACATAGTCCAGTCTTTGGTCCCAACTTGTGCCTTTTGGTTATCGACACATATAGTAGCAAACTGTATGACATGGAGTCTAAAGATTCCAGACAAATTGGTTGACGTGTATATTTATCTGGCACTTAATCAGTCTGCACGCCAGGGATGCTCCATTTTAGTTGAACTATACACAAAAAAATTAGGTGGTTCATTTTCTCAATCGCCTCCTTTGTCGTTTGCAATGTATAATTTTGGCGAGCTACGGGACCAAGATGAGCTAGTAAACTAGTTGGATGAAAGTAGTGGCCAAGTTGCTCAAACCTCCCCCGGCACGAGGCCACTATTTGAGGACAAACCTACAAGCAAAGTTCAGGTTGTCTGTGCTGCCTCTTATGTACTTGAAAGTTTACTCGTACAAGCATCAATTTTAGCAAGAAGTACCTCCGAATGAACACCATTTACCAGTCTAGACCCTAGATAATTAAAGTTCATCCATGGATCATACTGGCTGTGATCTCAATAATTTGGATGCATAAACATACCGAACATGTGTATATCTAAATCTTTTTGTGAATTATCCATGAATATTGTCGTGTGATCTATCAATCATTTAGATGCATAGACATGATGAACTTGTGTATATATGAATCTTTTGAGTTATTGATAGTGAATGCTGGCTATGAATATGAACGTGTCCTGTGAACCTGACTTTGATACGAATGTTTACCTTCTCTGTTTTACTTGAGTGTGAACTTGTTAGTATGCCTACTGTGGGGTATGTGACGTGTGGGTGTCAACGACACACCTTCTTCCCGAGAAGAATTGCACCTGCTTTGTTAGGGTAGCAATGGCGCATCAGCTCTTTTTAATCTTTTTGCTCTGTCTTCCCCCCTCCCCCACTCAACTCCTGCCGTAATGTTTTTGGCCTTAAAACAAACATAGTACTGCGTTGTTTTTGGGGCCTGATGAAAAATCGACTGTTGGTTTCTGTAGGTTGGCCCGCCCAGCAACTGGGCTGCTGGTTCACCACGGACTAGGAGGCTAAAAATACAAGTTGTATGCTGAAGAGGCAAGTAAAAAACGCCATCAAGAGCCATTCACTAAAGAAAGAAAATTCTCTCCTGATGTGCTTCTTCAGTCGTGCCGCCGGCCCCCTCTGTAATCCAGTTCGCTCAGGGACCTGGTATCATTTTTTTCCAGAGGGCGAACAAGTATCAGCTAGGCCTAGGTTTTGTATTTTAATATGCGTAGGCCATGACATACCGTACTATGGTTTCACCTTATTTTTTGAGGTCCATACCGGCCTATGGGCTTTTTCTTAAAGATTGGCAACCCAATATTTTTTTAATAAAACGCAGGTCTCTGTTCTATTTATCTATATATGAGAATAATAATGCTGTGTCCATTTATGTTTTCCCTTCTAACCACATTATATAATTTATATTATTACTATTATCTTATATTTTATAGAGACTTATATATACATTATAAAAACATCCCACGTGTTATTAACTTATAAAAGTAAATGTTTAACATAAGTTGGCAAGGAAAATCCTGGTTGTTTTTGACTCAGAAGCAACGAAAATCCTGGTGATTGCGTACAAAAGCTTGCAAAGATTTTAAGGACCAATGTAATAATAACGCACTCATTTTTATTTTGAGAAATAACTCGCTAATTTTTTAATTATATATATAAAAAATGTGCCTCTCCGGTTTATTTTTTGATATTAATTGCTCCTTCTAACATAACATTATATATAATGAGCCCAGCTAATTCGTGTATTTCAAGGAAGTGCGAATGGCCTGGGATTTCTTAGAAAATATAAATGGGCCGCATTGACGGGAAATTATTTGTTCACCTAGCCCAGCAAATGGACTGTGCATTCTAGAAAACATGGGCCACCATGCACCTTCAATCTCTCGTCTTCTTCCTCCAGCATCGCTGGGACCACCTGGTTCGACCTCCGGCGGCTAGCGGCTCTGCTTGGCACGCATCACTGCAAAGCGCTACCCCACCGCTGGCCAGGCTATCCCTCCACACCTCCTGTTATTCTCCACCGACTACAGGCCCACGCCACACCAGAACCAATTATAACCCTTCTCCTCCTCTCAATCTGTGATTCCACTGCCGCGTCTTCCCATCTCTGAGTCATTCCCATCCGGGGCCTCGCCGTCGTCCACCGCCTCGCTGCGCTCGATGCTGCGTGGTCAACAAACAAGAGTCATCGGAAGAGGACTATATGTGGAGAGCCTGATGGCTGGGACCCACGAGGTCCATGGTCGCCTGCAAGGAAATTTCCTCCTTATGAAGCTGAAAAGAAATGTTTCCTCCACCTGACATCTGGGATCCACCGGCTGTATCTTTGCACGGAAGGAAGTGCCTCCTTGTTATGCGAAAAAAATTATTCCTCCCGTTGATAGCTGGGACCCGTCAGATTTCGAGGCTGACTTGTGGGCCTACTAAGAGGATGTGTACGCAGGGCTTTGTCAACTTAATTAACAAATGATTGTAGCTGCTGGACCGTTGGATGTTAATCCAACAGCCATGCTCCTTCTTCAACCTATGTTCTTGCTCCTGTCTCCATGCACCCGAACTAGTCAAGTTTCCCACTCTTCTCCATCTGCGACTCCACTGCCCTGTCTTCCCCATCTCCGGGTCATTCCAGTCTGGGGCCTCGCCGTCGTCCACCAGCCTTGGTGCGCTCGGCACAGTGTGGTCAACAACCGAGAGTCATTGGAAGATGACTATACGTGAGAGGCTAACAGTGGGGACGCACCACGCCCATGGACGCATGCATGCAACGGAACACGGCATGGTCATCATGGTCAAGGAACGACTTCCATCGGAAGTGTACTGTACGTGGAGAGGCTAACAGGTGTGTCCACGGCCGCAGCAAGGAAGTGCCTCCTTGTTACGCGGAAACTAATGATTCCTCCACCTGACAGCAGGGACCCACTACATGGGCCGCCGTATTTTGCAACCGGACGAGCCACCGTATTTCATGAAAAAAAGTTTCCTGCCTGACTGCTGGGACCCACCGGACGAGCCACCGTATTTCATGAAAAAATGTTCCCCCCGCTGTCAGCTCGGACCCACCGGAAGTGCCTACTTATTATGCAGAAAAAAAATTAATACTCCCCCTACTAGCTGGGACCCACCTTGGTGGGAGATTGACTTGTGGGCCTACTAAGTTGACAGGGACGGAGTGTTGTTTCAACTTAGTCAATACGAACGATTCTAGCTCCAGTGACCGTACGATGTCCATCCAATGGCTGTAGTGCTTCTGCAACCTCTGGTCTTCTTTCTCCAGCCGCCCAAACCAGCGCCGGTCGTGCTGCATACTCCTGCCTCCCGTGGCCGGCTGTGCTATCACGGAGGCCTCACTGCCCCCTACTTTTTTTGAGGGGTAAGGCCTAAACTTTATTGATCGAAAACCACAGAAAGTGGGATAATGTTTGCATCATGTGGCTAGCCAAACCACACATGACGCCCAGGAGCTAGATTTAGAGCAAATCTGGCTAATCTATGAGCTTCTACATTACCCTCAAAAACAAAAGTACATAAAAAAGAGGTAGACCTTGCTTTAATCTCACTAATAATTGCCCCATGTTTCCCATGATTCGCTTGATTTATGTCTCTGACCACTTGCTTGGCGTCGGAGGCTATGACAAACTGATCGAGGAGCAAATCTTCCGCAACACATAGCGCCTCCCTGCATGCAATCAACTCCATAATAACTGGGTCGTCCCCGCCTTGTATGACAAGAGCTGAACTACCCAAATAGTTGCCATCATGGTCTCTGCACACCACGACTGCTGCCCCCCTTCTACCTATTCTGACTACTGCATCTACATGTACTTTTGCATGCCCAGCACGAGGTGCATGCGGCCGCGTAACTCGAGACCAAGCCACCACAGTGATCAGATCAGCAACTGGTTTTGTATCATTAGTCATTTCTAGCTCCTTGATGTATCTTGAGGCAAAGGAATGCACCGAATGTGGACTCTGAAAAACACCATCATGAATAGCCTTTCTTCTTGCTGACCAAACAACGCACAATGTTACTGCTAGCTTCACAAAAGATGCATGTGGTAAGCACTCCATCTGAGCAAACCGCCCCCTACTATTCCCACCATTTCTACACCCTATTGGGCCCGAAATCTTTCAAGACGAGGAGGGATGCATTTTGCCCAGAAAATGGGCTATATGTAATAAGAAATGGGCTATAAGTAATAATAAATGGGCTGTAAAATGAAAAAAATATAGCAAATAGGCAATCAAAATACTTTTTCCTTTCGGATTTTGATAATTTAAATTTCATTGTTTTTGTGCGGGTAAAATTTCACTGAATTTAAATTAAGGTATATTTAGTTTTAAAACTATTTTGAATCTGGCTAAAAATTTCAGGCTGTATGCTGTTTGGGACAGATTTGGAGGCTGACTTGTGGGTCCACTAGGTTCACGTGTATGAAAGGCTTTGTCAACTTAGTGCACAAACG
Organism: Triticum aestivum; assembly: GCF_018294505.1. NCBI lineage: Eukaryota > Viridiplantae > Streptophyta > Magnoliopsida > Poales > Poaceae > Triticum > Triticum aestivum. Next base: position 576,882,721 of record NC_057813.1, on the reverse strand, counting down.
ATTCTAGCAGCAGTGACCGTTGGATGTTAATCCAACGACAGCGCTGCTTCTTCAATATCTGATCTTCTTGCTCCAGCCGCCCAAACCAGTGCCGGTGGGATTGCCTGCTCCCGCCTCTTGTGGGCGGCTATGCTGCCCCACAGGCCGTACGGCCCCACCCTACCCCATTGCTGGCCAGGCCAATCCTCTACTCACCCATACCTCATGTTATTTTCCGGCGACGGCAGCCAGACTAGTAAACCCTCGTACTCCCCATCGTGTGGGCAACCATTGCCAGGTCTTCTTCGGCTCCATGTCGTTCCCATCCTAGGCCTCGCTGTCGTCCACCGCCATGGTGCTCTCGGCATGGCCTGGTCAACGTGGTTAACGAACGACATCCATCAGACGTGGACTGTACGTGGAGAGGCTGACAGCTGGGCCGCAGTGTGAAGCCGCCAAATACGAAGATCTGTCCAGAGAGGAAAACTTCACCCTGGAGCGCATTGTTGTAGATGATTAATGGATCCATCCCAACCTTCTAGTTATGACACAGCGGAACTCTCAATGAAAGCACCAATGTCGGTGTCAAAACCGGCAGATCTCGGGTAGGGGGTCCGAACTGTGCGTCCAAGGTCGATGGTAACAGGAGACAGCGGACATGATGTTTACCCAGGTTCGGGCCCTCTCTACAGAGGTAATACTCTACTTCATGCTTGATTGATCTTGATGATATGAGTATTACATGAGTTGATCTACCACGAGATCATAAGGACTAAACCCTAGAAGTCTAGCCTATGAGATTATGATTGTGTATATCTATAGACTAAGTCCTCCAGTTTATATAGACATTGGAGGGGACTAGGGTTGTAGAAAGTCGGTTACAGAGAAAGGAATCTTCATATCTGGTCGCCAAGCTTGCCTTCCACGCCAAGGAGAGTCCCATCCGAACACGGGACAAGTCTTCTGTCTTGTATCTTCATAGTCCATCAGTCCGGCCCACATCAATAGTCTGGCTGTCCGAGGACCCCTTAATCTGGGACTCCCTCACAAACATCACAAATTGAACCCAGTACAGTAATTAATATGATAGGAAAACATACCATCACTGTTTGGTCAAAATGGAAATACAAAGATACCATCTACTTGGTACAATCTACTTTGGTCAATGTTTTCCATAGAGATCCCATTGCCTAATTTAAACAAAGAACGCATGACCCACATTTAAATGAAGAACAATTATTTATTGAAATTCGATGGTCCAACTGGCTGGTTATTATCGTATAGCAGCACCACCTGAAAGAATCATATAGCAGCAGCAACAGCTCATAGCAACTCATCATACAGGAGCAGCAGCTCATAGCAATTCATCATATAGCAGCCGTAGGAGCAGCTCATAGCAATTCATCATATAGCAGCAGCAGGAGCAGCTCATAGCAATTCATCATATAGCAGGAGCAGGAGCAACTCATAGCAATTCATCATATAGCAGCAGCAGGAGCAGCTCATAGCAATTCATCATATAGAAGTAGCAGGAGCAGCTCATAGCAATTCATCATACAGCAGTAGTAGGAGCAACTTATAGAAACTCATCATATAATAGCAACAGCTCATAGCAATTCATCATATAGCAGCAGTAGCTCATAACAATTCATCATATAGCAGCAGCAGGACCAAATCATAGCAATGCATCATATAGAAGCAATAGAAGCAGCTCATAGCAATTCATCGTATAGTGGATCAGAATGAAACTTTGGCAAAAAAATCAGAGGAGATCCTCACCTTGTTGGATGAGCTCATCCTTAAACAACACCTTAAGGCCACGACCTGGGAGGAGGGGAGGGGGAATAAGGTGCCTTCTACCATAGTGTGGCATCAGCCGTAGTTGTGCGGCACCCGCCAGAGTAGTGCGTTGGATGAACCACAGTGCAGCAGCTGCTGGAGACCATGAGCATGAGGGACGGCGCTAGAGGGAGGAGCAGCCAGGGAGATTTGCCCCTACCACCGGCCATGTAGCCTAGCTGGATAGGGCATCGTCGAGGACCAGGTCAGATGGGACCAGTGGCGACGGCTCACTGGAGTAACCCTAGTGCTACAGGCAGGGGATTGAGGTAGAGGGAAAGGGGAGAGGAGATGCAAGCGGGTAGGGCAATGAACACTTGTGTGTTTGTTTTTACTTGAGGGTCAGGTGTGACGCGAGCGTCAGCAGTTGCATTTTGAGTGTAATATGAGCAGACAACAGAGTCATTTCACTATTCCCCTTCCCTTCAATTTTTAGTGAGGTTCTACCCGAAACACCCCCTCCAAAGCGAAATAAGTTAAACCCAAGCCCATAACTCAAAAATGACTTCTTTACATCTTGTATGGCTTATTTTGTCAATAAGCCCTGAAAAGGCGGAATCAAACTGGCACTTAACCTGCAATTCAATTGTGTGTGCAATGATGAATCGCTCATGTCTGCTATAGTGTACATTTAGGCAATATCATACATGGCATAACCTAATACAAGTGCATTCCATTGTAGAATCTGGAATATGCAATGTTTATGTTAGTTGATACGTTGCACATGATGTTTAATGCCCCTTAAATCTGGTCAGTCAAGTCATGGTCTTTAAGCCTCCTCCTTTGCTTCTTTTCTTTATACGTAAGATTTGCTCACACATCTGTTCAATTGCTTGTTTGCATCAGCCATCCATACTAGGACTGTTTGCTTTGATTACTTGTTGTTCTTGACCTAACACTCTAATAGAGCCTGTCAATGATTTAAACACTAAGGACTGCTGTTGTGGGGCCTTGTATAACTCATAGGTGACATAAAGGTTTGGCTGTACACTAAAGTGGGCTCTCCAAGAGTACCTGGAGAGCCAGTTCCAAGGTATGCCTAGTTTTTACATAGTGTAGACATAGTAAATGCTCATTTCATTGTGTCTAGGTGCAAGAGATGTGGCATGTTTCATTATGTGGTGTAGTTTTGTTATAATCTCATCCTTTTGTGTTCACAGACTGGAAAGTATGCATATTTATCTTCCAAGGAGACAAGTAACTAGTTTGTGTCACCTTGCAGAGGGGGTGCAATGAAGATAAGATTGAGTATTTCCAAGTACAAGATGTTAGGAAGGAGCCTTGCAAGAGAAGTAGGAGCTGCCCTGAGACTCTTCAACCAGTTAAGGTAAGTCACTGTATCCAACTCAATAGTTCAATTCCTTGTTTGTTTCAGGCATAGTTAATTTGCTCTTTTCAATTGATTTATTTGTCCTCAGTTAATGAGATGCCCAAACAATGATGCCTGATGTTGGCTACTTGTATAACTATTAGTTAGCATAATTGAAGGCCTTACCATTTAATTAGTCTGCCAAAGTGTGCCTGAAGCTTTGAAGTCTATTAACCAAGTATTATTGCATGAGGCTCACAATCTAGTTTATACTAGGCTAATGATTGCATAGTTTTGCTTGTTGTAGTATGTTTGTATGAAACCCTCTGTTGTTCATTATGCTCCCTAAGGCATGAATTGAGCTACAGAATGGCCAACTGCTTGCTTACTTATACGCAATGTGCTGTGTAAATTTGTAACTTGTCTGTGTTTTGGATTGGGCCCCAACATCATGTTCCTCTGGTGAGCTAAGAGAGATTTCTGTATGCAGGCTGCACAGACTACCTTTTTTTATAATTTTTAAAATATCACCTGCTTATGCTTCATGAAGTGTAACATTATTGTTAGTCCTGTTTTGCCATGTACAAAATAGTTTGTCTTGCTCGCTTCACTATTGTAACTATATTTTTGCCCTAGTCATGTGTACTTACAGAAACATTTCGGGATGAAGTGACATCAACACAAAGATATGCGAGCAGTGTGGCATGGCCGTTACCGAATGATGATGGATTGGAATTGGAATGTACTGATGTTCTCGAGCATCAACTAGAGGTGGCAGGACAACGTGTACATGATTCTCAACATACAATCAACAAGTTGAGACTGGACATGCATGTATTAGATCCAGGAGTCAAAAAATGAAACAAGACACTGAGGTAACCACAAAGGAATTGTAGATTTTGCAGACTGAAATTTGTACTATCTGAATCTGGCCAATCCTATTTTCTAAAGAGATTACAGTTCAAATGGTAAGTTCTGTTGATGCGTGTCCATGATGTATTAGCTTTATTTGTCCAGTGTATGTAATTTGCTATTTGTGTACACTTTATTATCACTGGTGCCGAACTATAATGCCCAGTGGGTATATTCGGCTGTAATTTCTTTATTGTATAGTGTAGGATTATTCTACGTTTCTATGCCTTCTTTTTATTGTATAGTGTATTTTAGAGGCGATACTATAGAGTAGGATATTTCTTGAATATGCTATATCATTGAAACATGGGCCAACACGCCCAAACATTTCCTGGATGCCATACAAACGAACAAACAGGTGTACTCAAAGCGGGCCTTAATTGGGCTGGTTAAAATAATATTAAGTGGATCCCAAATGATGTGGCCCACCGTAACAATAGCTCTTAGCGGGCCATCAACAGGCCTAAAGATCGGTAGGGCCGTATAAATGGAAATGGCCCGCGGGCCTTTAGCATACTGAAATAAATGTCAATTGTGTCTCGGCCCTTTTACTTTACGGGCTAGTAAGAGGTCAAAAGTGTTATGGGCCAGATGATGCCCAATTTTCAAACTAGGCTTTTAATAGGCTGAAAGTCGCATTGGGCTGAAATGATACCCTGCGGAACGTGGGTCCCTAATGGACCTTTGCCCAGCGGAACGTAGGCCCCTAATGGACCTAAAGTCAAAGGCCCAACTGTTGTATGGGCCGTTAACAATCCGAGGGATATAATTGGCTAAGAGTGGGCCCATTTACCAAATGGGTCGAGGACCGGCCTAAAGTCACAGCGGGCTAGAATTGGCCCAACTGCAGAATGGGCCAAGAAACGGGCGAAAGACGTTCCAGGCCGTTAACGGGATGGAACTGACGAAGGCCTACTAACAGGACGAAAGAAGCTCGGGCTGCAATTGGGCCCAAAAACATAGCGGGCCGTTAACGGGCTTAAACTGACGATGGGCTGGAAATTGTAGAATCTAGAATGGGCCTTTGATGGGCCGATTTTGTGTAACTTGTATGGGCCATACTTGTAAATGGGCCTGACTCAAGTAGCCCGCTAATGGGCCGGCCCGCTTATTTTGACAAGCCCGGCATTTTCACCGGAATGGGCCTCTCTTGGGCCGTGCCATGTGTCGACGTATCATAGGCGGCTCTTGTCCAATGAGTGGATGACATCTGTCCAAACTATGAGGCAACACGTGTTTCCTCCGGCCAATGAGAATTTACCTGTGGAAAATCCCCAATAGTCGTGGCTGTTAGCAGGTTATCGGATCCAAAACCAGACCCGATAGCTTAACAGTGTTCCCTTACGGTGGATGCCCCGTGTCGGTCACCCTTAACGAAAGCACTTCTATGACATGCGATTTATCGTCATGGAAGTGGACACTTCTGTGATGATAATTTTGGTAATGTCATGGAACACTTCTATGATAGCACATGTATGGCTATCTTGATTCTGTCATAAAATTGTCATGGATGTACATGCATGATAGAAAACGTGACCTACTATGACAAACACGTATCATCACGGAAGTGTATTTTTTTGTAGTGTTGCTTCCAGTGGGGGCACATCAGTGCACACACTGAGTGTAGCCTCTGAGCCTCCAGGCGAGGAGGGCGGGTTCCCCACGAAATGATCATGCAAAAGACAAGGTTAGTCTATGCAGATATATCAAATGTTTGGTTTTTTGGTAGTGCAAGTTTGATGCAGAGGGTGTAGACTCGGTTTTGTCCGAGCCCCCTTCAGTCTTTTTCATGTCCCCTCTGCTCTTTGTCTTTGTCTCTTGCGAGCGAGACAGCCGGGAGTCGGCCTGTAGCTGATGCGAGGAGTGGCCACATCATGGAGCGTACAGTACTCAGACTCTGGGAGCAGATTTGACCGAGTAGATACTCATAAAGGAAACGACCGGGTTGCCGAAGCCGTTTTCTCCTGGACATTTTTTCGTGGGGTGAGCTCGAGATTTTTCTCTCTCTTGCCGGATAGCCGCGTGGCGGTTTGTGGCTAAGAGTGGGACTTCGGTACCGTATGCGCTACTAAGCCGTCTGCGGGAACAAACGAGTGGGGCCTAGAGGCCTGCCCCCGGGCTGAGACAAGCTAGCACCGGGGTGAATAATAATGCAACTAATAAGAATGTAGAGATAGCCTCCGAGGGTCGCTCGGGGTTACCAGTTTTGGTGTGCGGTGCAACGGCATGCGGATGGGAAACTTACATTGCTTTGGCGCAGACGAGGTGGAGGTCGTCGATGACAGCCGGTGCGCCCCGCCCACTGGTTGTGGCCTCTGAGCCTCCGGGCGGATCGAGGGGCGCCCCAGCCGGTCGGACCCGACCAGCCAGCCGTCGAAGCGGACAGGCGGTCGGGCCGTCTGCCCAGCCGACCAGGCGTCGAGGCGGATGGGCAGCCTGGCCGGCTCGCCAGCCGGCCAGGCGTCGATAGGTGATGACATGGGGGAGCAAACGCAACTGTCATTTTTTCCTTTCTTTTCCAGCCGGCAACTTCTCCTTTTTTACTCTCAGTCGGCTTGCACAGCCGACCCTTCTCTGCTTGGGCAGCCGGCTTGGGCACACTTTTTTCAGCCGACCTCTTCTTTTCTTGCTTTCCTTTCTTCACGCATCATCCGTTTGTGACGACTAAGCAACACTGGCGCGCGTAGCCGGCGCGCGAGGAGCTGGAAGGAGCTGGATACAGTGGAGGTCGGCTGGCACGCCTAGCCAGTGGCCGGGTCACGGCAGAAACCGGCGGCCAGGAAGCGGCAGCAGCCGGCATCTGGGTCGCGGCAGAAGCCGGCGGCCGGGACGCGATGCGAGGCGTAGTGGCGCAGAGGTGCAGGCGAAGCCGGCCGTGGTGGCGCGCGAGGTGTAGCCAATGCGGGATGACGGGAGGCGGCGCGTGTCCATGCTAGAGAAGGACGCGGAGAGGCCGGTGGAGCCGGACGCTGGCGGAGCGACAACGGCCAAAGCCGGCTGGCAAAGGCGCGTATGCGGCCGGGGGCGGGAAGCATGACGGCGGCCGAAGCCAGCGGAGATGCCAGAGCACCATGGGCACCCGCAAGATGCAGGGGAAAGGCGACCGAAACGAGGGGTCCTGCTCCGAAGGCAGTGCGGGGACGTGCGGAGCGGGTGGTCCATGACGGAGGAGCCGCAGGTGCTCGCCGGCGTGTGATGGGGTGCTACTTCTTGAGCATGTGTTGGTTTTTCCCTTGAAGAGAAAAGGTTGATGCAGCAAAGTAGAGATACATATTTCCCTCAGTTTGAGAACCAAAGTATCAATCCAGTAGGACACACAAGCAAGTCTCCAATCTATGCACCTGCACAAACAATCATACAGTTGCGCCCAACATGATAAAGGGGTTGTCAATCGCTTCACGGTCAATTGCAATTGTGAGGTCTCATAGAACATATAAAAGATTACTAAAACGTAAAACAAAATAAAAAAAATTGCAGCAAGGTATTTTTTGTTTTTTTGGTTTATAGATCTGAAAATATATGATGGAAAATAGACCCGAGGGCCATAGGTTTCACTAGAGGCTTCTCTCTCGAAAGAAAGCATACTATGGGTGAACAAATTACTATCGAGCAATTGATAGAAAAGCGCAAAGTTATGATGATATCGAAGGCAATGATTATGAATATAGGCATCACATCCCTGTCAAGTAGACCGACTCCTCCCTGCATCTACTACTATTACTCCACACATCGACCACTATCCGGCATGCATCTAGAGTATTAAGTTCATAAGAACGTAGTAACACCTTAATTAAGATGACATGATGTAGAGGGATAAACTCAAGCAATCTGATGAAAACCCCATATTTTTATCCTTGATGGAAACAATACAATACGTGCCTCGCTACCCCTACTATGTCACTAGGTGAGGACACCACAAGATTAAACCCAAAACTAAGCACCTCCTCATTGCTAGAGATACCAATCTAGTTTGCCAAACCAAATCGACAATTTGAGGAGAAATACAAAGATATCAAATCATGCATATAAGAATTCAGAGAAGATTCAAATAATATTTATAGATAACCTGATCATAAATCCACAATTCATCAGATCTCGACAAACACACCACAAAAGAATATTACATCAGATAGAACTCCAAGAACATCAAGGGGAACATGGTATTGAAGATCATAGAGAGAGAAGAAGTAATATAGCTACTAGCTATGGACCAGTAAGTTTGTGGTAAGCTACTCGCGGTAGGGTAATAGGGTTGATGTAGATGCCCTTCGTGATCGAAGCCCCCTCCGGTAGATCGTTGGAAAAGGCCCCAAGATGGGATCTCACGTCAACAGAGGCTTGCAGCGGTGGAAAAGTATTTTTGTGGATGCCTCCGATGGTTTGGGAATACATAGGGCAAAGATCAGGGTTAGGACACCTCTGAGGGGGACACAAGCCCAGGGGCGCCCCCCTAGGGCGTGCGCCTACGGCTTGTCGTCACCTCGTGAGTCTTCTAACTTCATGAAAGTGCTAGTTATCGACTAGAGGGGGGGGGGGGTGAATAGGCAATTTTTATCAAAGTCTTAAAAACATGGAAGTTTCGAAGACAAACAATAGAAATGACCTAATTGATATGCAGCGGAAGATAAACTACAAAAAGCAAGCCATAGTCAAGTATGCAATAGTGTTAATGTACGAAGACTAATAGCAGCTAGGTAGTAGGATCAGGATGGAAGATAGTATGAAGCCAATTAACAATAGTAGTCAAGCAATGAAGTCAACCAGATAATACAGATAAGCAATGACTTCACGAAGACAAACTCAAAGTAAAGGAGGGAAGAGATAGAACCAGTCACTTGTTGAAGACACAGGATTTGTTGGACCAGTTCCAGTTGCTGTGACAACGGTACGTCTGGTTAGGGAGGCTGAGATTCAACTCAGAAGACCGTGTCTTCACCTTATTCCCCTTGAGCTAAGGACACACAGTCCTCGCCCAATCACTCTGGTAAGTCTTCAAGATAGACTTCCGAACCTTCACAGACTTTGTTCACCCGGCAATCCACAATGACTCTTGGATGCTCAGAACGCGACGCCTAACCGACTGGAGGATACACAGTCCTCAAGTGTAATAAGTCTTCAGGTCACACAGATAGAAAGACTTCAGTGACGCCTAACACTATTTGGCTCTGGTTGTTTGGGCTTTGTCCTTGCAAGAATTTCTCTCTCAAAGGCTTCGAGGTGGGTTGCTCTCAAAACGACAAAAGCCGTAAACTAACTCTGAGCAGCCACCAATTCATGGTGTAGGGGGTGGGCTATTTATAGCCACGAGGCAACCCGACCTGATATGTCCGAAATGACCCTGGGTCACTAAGGAACTGACACGTGTTCCAACGGTCAGATTTCAAACACACACGGTAACTTTACTTGGGCTACAAGCAAAGCTGACTCATCCAGCTTTGGATAAGATTTGCTCTCATTGTCTTCGCTCGAAGACATAGGATTTGGGTTGAGCATCACTTCAGTCACTCTGACTTAGTTCACTTGGACCCCACTTAACAGTACGGTGGTTCCTATGACTCAACAAAGAAGAAAAGGAAACAACGAAACAACTCAGTCTTCGCGCTCCATAGTCTTCACTCAATGTCTTCTCATGTCATAGACTCAGTGTGAATATCTTCACACACCACCATTGTCTTCAATGTCTTCATACATTTTTAGGGGTCATCTCCGGTAGGTAAACCGAATCAATGAGGGACACTACCTGCGTTATCCTGCAATTCTCACAAACGCATTAGTCCCTCAACCAACTTTGTCGTCAATACTCCAAAACCAACTAGGGGTGGCACTAGATGCACTTACAGTCTCCCCCTTTTTGGTGATTGATGACAAACTGGTTGAAGTTTTCAATGGGAAAGAAGTATGTGAAATTATAAAGGACAGCATATTGTTTTCATAAGAGGCAAGGGCTCCCCCTGAAGATGTGCATATAAATAATTTGCTTTTGGAATGCAAATGCACATGGCAGGTTGTACTTGTGGAGATCCTCTTCAACTTATGAAGATAATTCATCATGCATGAAATGATATAGCTAAGAGAATGACATGCATAATGAAAAATGGACGTCTGCAGAATGATCTAAGTGCGGAAGTTATCATCGCACGTGGAAACGCAAGTAAGTAGCAAACGACCATCAAGTTTAAGTGTTACAACTCAAGGGACGAAATGTATCAAAAGCAAGAGTTGTGAGCACTAGGCAAAATATAAAGCAACCGCCCTTATGAACCCGCTTGAAGACTATCAACTCATATGCTTCTCCCCCTTTTGACAGTAATGACCAAAAAGGTTTGAAGACAGAGAGCATCTACTCGTCCTCATGAGGAGTAGTTGAAGCAGTAGGGTTGTCGTTGTCGTTTGGCGGTGCAGACGAACTTGGTGCGGTGTCGATGCGTGTAGAAGTAGGGGGTGGTGAAGTAGCATCGTCTTCATCATCGATCACATTGGCATTGACAGTTGCCGCGGAGGAAGAATAATCATAGTCTTCAAGAGATGGAGTTCTTCGAAGGACATCATTCCGTGGAGGAGTGGAGTCAAACTTGAATCTTTCAGTGAAGCCATCGTCTTGAAGATCAGCTTCAGCATTGAGCAGGGTCAAACTCTTCCATGATCGCCGACAAGTTTCATGAGTGACAAATGCATTCTTGGTGGCAAGGTTTCGAATGTGATTTACATCCACCAAGAGGCTTTGCATCTGACGCTTGAGCCAAAAATGATGCTTATATTGCTTCTGATGCAGGGCCACAAGAAGTTCTCGGTCATTTAGGAACCGAGAGCGCTTCCGAGGCCTTTGAGCAATGGTGCTTGCAGTGGCTTCAGTTGAAGCACGATGAGGCAGACAAATATTTCCAGCCATTGGATAGACACGCGTGACAGCTTGGACTCCTTCCATAGGCTGAGTGAAGCTTTGATGTTCAGCATTCTGAAGACAAAGCGGCTTCTTGGCAGGTTCAGGGTATATGGCTTCAACCGACATATCAACCTCTGGTAGGAAGATCACATGATTGCGAGAAGATGGTTGATAGTTGACGGCAGAGTGTTGCTTGATGAGGCGCATGACCCATGGAGCATAGAACTTCAGTCCGAAAAGGTCAGATCCAGATGCAACCAGTTGCCTGATGAAGAAATCTTGCGCATTGAAGCTGATGCCATTGAGGATGTAAAAGACCAATGTCTTCATGGCTCCTTCAAGTTTTGCAACTGATGAATGTCCTTTGATAGGCCATAGAGTCCACCTGATGATGTGATATATGGTGCACGGCAGATACTCAAGGTCATCAACAAAGAACTCCTTTGGATATTCAGCATCACGTGGCAAAGGCTTCATCATGCTCAACATCTGGCTCATATTGGGTTCAGGCTTATGGAAGATGCTCTCCAGAGCATTGCGGTGGATTTGACAACCAGGTTCATATAGCTCTCTGGGAGTGGATAGGCCTGTAAGCTCAATGATGTCAAGAGCTTTGGCTTCATGATAAACATTTCCTGTCATCCACTCGAGAACCCATGTCTTCGTATCTCTATTATAACCGCGAATGTGGAGTGTAGCATAGAATTGAAGCAATAGCTCTTCATTCCAATGTTCTTTGTCTGTGACAAAGCTGAGCAGACCAGCATCACGAAAGCAGTCAAGTGCTTCTTCTAAGCAGGGCAGTCCAGCAATGGCTTCAGTGTCGAGGCGCATATGAGGGAAAATGCGCCCTTGATCATACAGAACACATGAGTAATAGCTTCGCTGCTGATGACTCCAGAACCGATCTGATGATATTCTTGGCCTTGTGTAGGGGTTCTTTGAGCTGTCAAAGAATGTGTTGTGGCTCTTGAAGCCATTTGCATTGAAAGACCCTACAGATGTGGCAGTACTAGGAAACCTTGGCAGTCTTGGCTTTGACTTCTGGACCTGAGGCCTATGCTCAATGTGATAGTCAAATTGAGGACCAGAGACAGTAGGCGGAGGGACCAGAACGGGCCATCTTACGGTGATTAGCTAGCCATGGTTGTATGCTTTCTAAAATGTATAGGGCCTTGGTGGCGGAACAGGAGCAGTGGCAGCAACAGTGGCTTCGGGCTGCACATCAGAAGCTTCAGGAGCATTTTCAGCATTGGCTTCTGGTATGGGGCTTGGGACAGGCTCCACATTTGCTTCATCCATGACTATGTCATCGGCTTCGTTGGTGTTGGTGGTGGCAGCCTCAAGGTTTTCAAACTCCACTTGCTGAGCTGGAGGGTCAGGGATAGACACGTTCACATCATGAACAACTTCTTCAGGAATGGGGGGTGTAGGGACATGTTCTTCTTGACGTTCGTCATCGGCTGATGCAGCCGGATTGTCTTCAGCAGCTGGTGCTTCAGACTCGGAGACATTCACAGCAGGAGTGGCTTCTGAAAACACTTGACGTGCAACAGGTTGATGGTGCACTTCTCCTTCTGGAACGCTCGGAAGAGGGGCTTGAGGCCTTGGTCCTTTGCGAAGCATTTGTAGTACAGGCGAAGCCTTTGGAGATGGAGTGGGCAGGTCCTCATCCTCTTCAACTTGCACAGATGCTGTGGCTTGTTGTTGTTGGGGAGTGCTGGGGGAGTCTTGTTCTTGCGAGCGATCAGCCCATGAAGCATCCTGAGCAATTGGCGTCAGAGGACGACCAATGCTGATGATTTTGCTGTTCGTACGAACAGGCGATGATACCAGATTATATTAAATTTGAGGAAGAACTTCATCATCTTCAACATTGTCATGATGACCAATGTCTTCAGCAGTGATGGGATCAACTGCTGGAATCTCTTCGGCTTTAGGAGCCTCTGTGGAAGCAGGCTCATGAACAGTCATGCGAAGTTCTTGGGTTGTAGATGCAGGATGAACCACTGAGATGGGTTCAACAACAAGGGGCTCTGTGGGAGCAGCCCGACTCTTCTTGGTCTTGCGCTTCTTCTTGGAGGGAGCAGCATCAGAGGCTACTAAGGTTTTCCGTTTTATGGCTTCAGCCTCTGCAGCCCTCGTCTTCTTCTGTTCTGAAGCGGTTGACGTGACTTTTGGCTCCGAGCCAGTCATGCTGCTTGGGAAGACAATGCGAGGTTCATCTGGCCTTGAAGGTGCAGATTGGACAGTCGATTTCTTCTTCTTTGCAACCAACCTGGGGTCGATGCCAGGACGACCAAGAGCCTTGCGCTTTTCAGCCTCATTGTAGGCAAGCACACACTTGTTAGCCAGATTTTTCATGCGCTCTCTGGAGCCTCGAGCTTCTTCATGCTTCTTGTGAAAGGCTTCTTTGAGCTCATGCAACATGATCTTGAAGTTCTTGACATCTTGCACATTGAGCGTGGCCACATGCTTCTTTGAACTGAGCCCTTTCATAGTAAATCTTGTGCTTCAGTTCGACGATGCGCTGAGCAATAGCTAGCTCAGAAGCAATGGCGCCATTGAAGGCGACGCTGAGGCCAATTGGAAGTTGCAGATCATCAAAGCTGAGATTTGGTGTGTCAAACCACTCGTCAATGAAGTTATGGATGATTGCCACGTCAAAGAGAGGCAAGTTGTTGAAGATCTCTGCTTCTTCCTTGCTCTTGATTAGTTGCTCAAGAGCATCATCTGCAAGATCATCATCACTAGACAGATCAATGTGCTCTTCACGCAGAATAGCAGCAGGAGTCAAAGCATGATTAGTACTCTTGATAATTTTCTTTTTCTTCTCCGTCTTCTTGGATATGCGGGAAAGATCTTCAGACTGCACACTGGCTTCAGGAGGTGCAGTGGCCAGTGGCTTCACACGAGAAGCTTTTGGAGGTGCAGCTGATGATGAAGCCTTAATCTTCTTGGGCTTCTGCGGCCTTGGAGGAGGAGCTGGGGCTTCATCAGAATCAGCATCATTGTCAGAATGAACCACTTTGGCACCTTGTACCAAGATGTAGGAGATGAGGCCATCAAGGTTTGCAAATGGGCCAATTCTATTTTCTTCAGCTTCACGTGTGCCATCATCACGGGGAGCAGAGGGACCAGGATTGAAGTCTAATCCCCATGACTTCTTGTTTTCCTTCACCGAAGCCTTAGCATACTGGAAGTTGCGCTTGAAGAGATTGTCGTCACGACACCAGAGCAATGATGATGGGTCGACTTCTTCAGGCTGTGGTCCACGGACCATGCAAGGATAGAATTCTTGCGCAATGGCTTCAACTTTGTTCTTGGGGGGAAGGCCTCGATAGAGAATATCGCCCCAAGGACTCTTGATAGCATTCTTTTCAGCGTACTCCTGGGTCACAAACTTGTACTTGAACCATTGTTCAACCCAATAGCGTCGAATCCATTGGATTTGAGTCTTGCACTGATTGTAATCTTCTTCAGGATCTGTTTTGTAGATTTCTGCAAGATCATCAGGCAGATCCTTTGAAGTTCCCCCACGACGCTGTCTGCCACTCTTCCTTACTGATTTCTCTGCAGCCATGAACTTCAAACTGAATGGTTTCAATATGTTCAAAGGCTTCAAAGGCTTTCGCTTGCTGGTCATACAGGAACTGGCTTCAGGAGAATCAATGTGTTGTTGTAAGAATTCTACAAACGAATGCAGACTATGAGAACCTAGGGATTCTCCCACGGACATGTACCACACGAAGAACTGCTAGATGGGATGAAAGGAGACCGAGCAGTTCAATCCACCATGCCCTAACTTGGCAATGGAGGATACCTACGGCGGCGGCGGAGAGGACGATGCCCGCGGCCGGCGTGAGGACGGTGTCGGAGAAGTTGCGGCAGCTAAGCGCTTCGTCGCCGGCGTCGTCGAGAGCTAGCGGTGGCACTAGGGTTTTGACGAGGTGGAAGAAGGTTTTCTTGACCGCAGGGGACACGTATTTATAAGTACGTGTGCGGCACAGTGCAATTACGCAGGTGCCCCTGTCTGTTCACATTCGTGGGACACGTGGCAAGCATGCAACATACTCAGAGTTGTCCCACGTTCCCACGCCCGCTAAGTTTGTCGGATGGTTGTTTCGGCTTCTCCGGATATCGATAATAAAGATGAATCATTTAAATAGGACTTGATGTTTGTCTCTGTGTCTTCTGCTGACAAGGATGCAGAGAAGACATTCGACAGTTTCAATAGAATGCATATGATTTGGACAGATAGAGTTTGAGATAGTAAGCATAGAGAGATTAGGGTCCAATCACATTCACTTAGTTCAAAAGATTCAATAATGAAGACATAGCTATAAGTGAATGCTGTAGAGGATAGAATACTAGTATATATATATATATATATATATATATATATATATATATATATATATGAGAAAGCAATCAACTCAACATAGTGAAGTAAATCATGAAGATAAGTTGAAAGTTGAAGACAAATCAATATGCAAAGATATTCAACAATAACGCCATGAGTGAAACACTTCAAACCAAGAAATTTGGTGGTGGCGTTACCCACCGTATAGGAAGTATTAGACCCAGACACGGCGCACAATTATCATGGCACTCCGAAGTCCAATTCCACATTAATGTATTCACACTCAGAATGTAAGTCTTCATTGATTGAAGATATACTTTACTTTGTGTGTTGCACCTCTAAGTCATCAACATGCATAAGTGTTAGGATGTGTGCCTGATCACAGGACATTTAAGGATTCCAAGATATTTAGCTCACACCGTAACTTGCAAAACCTTTTCTCATCCAAGGGCTTTGTGAAGATATCTGCCAGTTGCTCTTCAGTGTTGACGTGAATGATGTCAATATCTTTCTTCATGACATGATCTCTGAGAAAATGATGACGAATTTCAATGTGCTTTGTCTTCGAGTGCTGAACTGGATTGTTGGCAATCTTGATGGCGCTTTCGTTGTCGCAGAAGAGAGGGACTTGCTGCAGATTGATGCCATAGTCCTTGAGAGTTTGCTTCATCCACAGAAGCTGAGCACAACAAGATCCAACAGCAATGTATTCAGATTCAGCAGTTGAGAGTGATACACAGTTTTCTTTGAAGACCAACAGACAAGTGATCGTCCCAGAAAGTGACATGTTCCTGATGTTGACTTGTGATCCACCTTGTCACCAGCATAATCAGCATCCGAGAATCCAACCAGATCAAACCTTGAGCCCTTTGGATACCATAATCCGAGTGTTGGGGTGTAAGCCAAATATCTAAGAATTCGCTTCACAGCTAAGTGATGCGATTCCTTTGGTGCCGCTTGGAATTGAGCACACATGCAAACACTAAGCATAATATCTGGCCTAGATGCACATAGGTAAAGTAAAGAACCAATCATGGAGTGGTATACCTTTTGATCGAACTCTTTACCATTGTCGTCGGGACCAAGATGATGTTTGGCTGGCATTGGCGTCGTGTAACCTTTGCAATCTTGCATGCTGAACTTCTTCAGGCAGTCTTTGAGATATTTTTCTTGAGATATGAAGATGCCATTTCTTTGCTGACGAATTTGAAGACCAAGGAAGAACTTTAGCTCACCCATCATGGACATCTGATATTGCTCTTGCATCATGTATCCAAACTCATCACTATACTTCTGGTTGGTGCAGCCGAAGATTATGTCATCCACATATATTTGACACACAAACAGTTCACCATCATATGTCTTCATGAATAGTGTGGGATCTAGGGATCCTGGTTTGAAGCCTTTGCTCTTCAGGAAGTCTTTGATTGTATCATACCAAGCGTGAGGAGCTTGTTTGAGGCCATACAATGGTTTGTTTAGTTTGTACACCATATCAGGATGTTTTGGATCTTCGAAGCCAGGTGGTTGAGCAACATACACTTCTTCTTCAATCTTGCCGTTGAGGAAAGCACTTTTCACATCCATTTGATATAGCAAGATGTTGTGGTGATTAGCATAGGCTAGCAGTATGCGAATAGCTTCAAGCCTAGCCATAGGAGCAAATGTTTCATCGAAGTCAATTCCTTCAACTTGAGTATATCCTTGTGCCACAAGACGTGCTTTGTTTCTGACGACTTGACCATGCTCATCTTGTTTGTTCCGATATATCCATTTTGTGCCAATAATGTTATGCTTGCGAGGGTCAAGGCGCTTGACAAGTTCCCAAACATTATTCAGCTTGAACCGTTGAAGTTCTTCTTGCATGGCTTGAATCCATTCAGGTTCCATAAAGGCTTCAGCAACTTTCTTGGGTTCAGATATTGATACAAATGAAAAATGCCCACAGAAATTTGCTAACTGTGTTGCTATTGATCGAGTAAGCGGACCAGGTGCGTTGATGCTATCAATTATCTTCTCAATTTGTACTTCATTTGCAACATGAGGATGAACTGGACGAAGACCTTGCTCATGCAGATCATTGTCATCGTTGGAAGGATTGTCTTCGGTCTGAGCATTATCTTCAGGTTGGTTTGGTGCAGAAATGGTAAGTTCCTCTTCAGGCTGTGCTTCAGAGGGCATGATTTCACCAGTTCCCATCAGCTTGATAGATTCACTGGGAGGAGCTTTATCTAGTGTGCTTGGCAGGAGTTCTCGTTGTGAACCATTGGTTTCATCAAATCGCACGTCCACAGTTTCAACGACTTTGTAGTGGAAGAGGTTGAAGACTCTGTAAGAGTGCGAATCCTTTCCATAGCCAAGCATGAAGCCTTCGTGAGCTTTGGGTTCAAATTTTGACTTGTGATGGGGATCCTTGATCCAGCACCTAGCACCAAAGACTCTGAAATAGCTGACATTTGGCTTCTTGCCAGTAAGGAGCTCATAGGATGTTTTGCCCAGAAGCTTATGGATGTAGACACGGTTGATGATGTGACAAGCTGTATCAATAGCTTCAGGCCAGAATTTTCTTGGTGTCTTGTACTCGTCGAGCATTGTTCGAGCCATCTCAATGAGGGTTCTGTTCTTGCGCTCAACAATGCCATTTTGCTGAGGTGTGTATGGAGCAGAAAATTCATGAGTGATTCCCATTGTATCCAGATAAAGATCAAGCCCGGTGTTCTTGAATTCAGTGTCGGTATCACTTCTGATATGCTTGATCTTGACGCCATAATTGTTCATTGCTTGCTTGGCGAATCGTCTGAAGACATCTTGTACTTCAGTCTTGTAGAGAATTATGTGCACCCATGTATATCTTGAGTAGTCGTCAACAATGACGAAGCCATAGAGACACACCGTTGTTGTGAGGGTGGAGTAGTGAGTAGGGCCAAATAAGTCCATGTGCAACAGCTCAAAGGGTTGAGATGTCGTCATGATTGTCTTCGAGGGGTGCTTGGCCCTAGTCATCTTCCCAGCTTCACAAGCACCACACAAATGATCTTTCTTGAACTTGACACCTTCGATGCCTATGACATGCTTCTTTTTGATGAGAGTGTGTAAGTTCCTCATGCCAGCATGTCCCAGCCTTCGATGCCAGAGCCAGCATTCTGAAGCTTTTGCAAGAAGACATACGGCAAGCTGTGGACCTGCATAGAAATCTACCATGTATAGATCACCTTTCCTCTACCCTTCAAAGACTAGAGACTTGTCAGATTCCATTAGTACAAGGCAACAATATTTTCCGAATATCACAATCATGTTTAAGTCAGAAAGCATTGAGACAGACATTAAGTTGAATCCAAGGGATTCAACAAGCATCACTTTATCCATGTGTTGATCCTTTGAGATTGCAACTCTACCTAGACCCAATACCTTGCCTTTACCAGTGTCAGCAAATGTGATTTGACTCTTGTCGGATGGATGTAAGGTTGAGTCCATGAGAAGACTTCGATCACCAGTCATATGGTTAGTGCATGCGCTGTCCATAATCCATTCTGAAGCACGAGGTGTCATACCCTACAGTGCAGTTAGGAGGATAGGCTTCACAAGGTATGTTGTGAAGCATAAGCATTTGACGCACACTTGGATTATCACAGCTTAGATGAAAGTTAGCACATAGTATGACAGGTAAGCGATTCATAAGTGGAATACATAGTAAGTCATTTTATCATGCGTCCCTTTGTGTTTTAGGTCCCCAGCAATAACATCGGACGCCTTTGATTGCTGGCTGGAGACCATGTTCTGCAAAAGAGAGTTAGTTCTTCTTCACCACCCACATCTTTAGGGGTGGCTTAGAAGCAATGAGTCTAAGTGCAGCATCTGAGAATTTCGGCTTTGGAGCCCTAGCAAATAGCCTTGCAGGAGATGAATGATACTCATATGAATAAGCAGAAAAGTTCTTAGTCCTATGAACATAGCGGTTTGAAGACACGTACTCATATTCATAAGTTTGAGTACGATTTCCCTGCAAAACATTGGCGTTAGGGTGACTCAGGTGAGTCATGTTTCCGTATGAAGCCGTTGGACCATGTGACGCGTTTGGTCTGGGGTTTGTCTTCTTCCCTGGTGGTGTCATGACAACATTCACAGGAAGATTCTCAAGACAGCTTTTGGGAACCCAGATCTTCTTCATTGGCGGTCCATTCCTGCAGTTAGTACCAATATACCTGGCAAACACTTCACCATTCTGATTTTTGAACAGTTTATAGTTTGCATCAAAGGATAGGATTAGCACAGGTAAAGCCAGATAAAGTGGATGGATCCACTGAAGGTTCCTTTGCAGCAATCCATGTGGTTTTGGGATACTGCTCAGGCTTCCAATAGGAACCATCAGCATTCATTTTCCTCTCGAACCCAACACCCTCTTTTCTAGGGTTTCGGTTCAGAATCTGCTTTTTGAGGACATCACAAAGTGTTTGATGCCCTTTCAGACTTTTATACATCCCTGTTTCAAGCAATGTCTTCAACCTAGCATTTTCATCAGCAATAGTAGTGGTATCCTCAGTAGAGGGGTTAGTTACCACATCAGTAGTTGAAGACAGAGCAATAGTAGCAGCAGTGGAACATTCAGCAACAGAGGCAGTGTTATCATGCTCAATGCATTTTAAACATGGTGGTTCAAATCTATCCTGAGCAACGCTGATTTGTTGAGCAAGTAATGAAACGTGCTTCTTCAAAAGATCTTCATAATCCACTCTTATCTTTTCAAGATCTTGCTCTCTTTGAAGACATTCAGAAGAAAGTTTCTCATGATCAGACAAGAGAGCATTATGTTGATCTTGAAGGGCGTCAAACTTGGAATGAAGTCCCTGAAGACTCTCAGCCAAAGCTTTTGACTGATCCATTTCTTCGCCCAACATATCATCGCTCTTACTAAGCATGTTTTGAATCTTTTCCAAATCTCTTTGTTGTTTAGTGGCAAGGGAAGCAAGTTTGATATAGCTGGGGCCAAATTCATCACCTGATTCATCATCACTGGTTTTAGAGAGGTAGCATTCAGTTACCTTAGCACCCCCTGCCATGAGGCATGGTGAAGGTGAAGACGATTCAGGTGGAAAGGTCATCTCTTTAAGAGACTCCTTGCAGTCATCAAGCCAAGGATCATGACGATTAAGATGACTTTCATAGACCTCAGAAAGCCGGTCCCAGATTAGCTTCGCGTGATTGAGGTGCATGACGTTCCTGAACTAATTTTGGGACGGGCAGGAGCAGATGACATCCTTCGCTGTGAGGTTTAGTAGAGTGTACTTGCGAATGTCATCAGCCTCCGCCATCTTGCATAGATCGGTAAGACCAATCTCAGTGACAGTCCACAGTTCGCTGTCCATAGCCATGAGTCATTTCTTCATCATGGATTTCCACCGAGGATATTCATGACCGTCAAAGGTGGGGCAAGATACATTCCTCAATCCTGCAGTCGACATAGCTAAACTCCAGGTGGTTAAACCGAATCACACAGAACAAGGGAGTACCTTGCTATGATACCAATTGAAAGTGCTAGTTATCAACTAGAGGGGGGGGGTGAATAGGCAATTTTTATCAAAGTCTTCAAAACGTGGAAGTTTCGAAGACAAACAATAGAAATGACCTAATTGATATGCAGCAGAAGATAAACTACAACAAGAAAGCCATAGTCAAGTATGCAATAGTGTTAACATACGAAGAATAATAGCAGCTAGGTAGTAGGATCAGGATGGAAGATAGTATGAAGCCAATCAACAATAGTAGTCAAGCAATGAAGTCAACCAGATAAGATAGATAAGCAATGACTTCACGAAGACAAACTCAAAGTAAAGGAGGGAAGAGATAGAACCAGTCACTTGTTGAAGACACAGGATTTGTTGGACCAGTTCCAGTTGCTGTGACAACTGTACTCTGTTTAGGGAGGCTGAGATTCAACTCAGAATACCATGTCTTCACCTTATTCCCCTTGAGCTAAGGACACACAATCCTCGCCCAATCACTCTGGTAAGTCTTCAAGGTAGACTTCTGAACCTTCACAGACTTTGTTCACCCGGCAATCCACAATGACTCTTGGATGCTCATAACGCGATGCCTAACCGGCTGGAGGATACACAGTCCTCAAGTGTAATAATTCTTCAGGTCACACAGACAGAAAGACTTCATTAATACCTAACACTCTTTGGCTCTGGGTGTTTGGGCTTTGTCCTCGCAAGGATTTCTCTCTCAAAGGCTTCAAGGTGGGTTGCTCTCAAAACGACAAAAGTCGTAAAGTAACTCTGAGAAGCCACCAATTTATGGTGTAGGGGGTGGGCTATTTATAGCCACGAGGCAACCCGACCTGATATGTCTGAAATGACCCTGGGTCACTAAGGAACTGACACGTGTTCCAATGGTCAGATTTCAAACACACACGGCAACTTTACTTGGGCTACAAGCAAAGCTGACTCATCTAGCTCTGGATAAGATTTGCTCTCATTGTCTTCGCTCGAAGACATAGGATTTGGGTTGAGCATCACTTCAGTCACTCTGACTTAGTTCACTTGGACCCCACTTAACAGTACGGTGGTTCCTATGACTCAACAAAGAAGAAAAGGAAACAACGAAACAACTCAGTCTTCGCGCTCCATAGAATTCACTCAATTTCTTCTCATGTCATAGA
This sequence comes from Triticum aestivum, assembly GCF_018294505.1. Taxonomy (NCBI): domain Eukaryota; kingdom Viridiplantae; phylum Streptophyta; class Magnoliopsida; order Poales; family Poaceae; genus Triticum; species Triticum aestivum. Next base: position 576,860,778 of record NC_057813.1, on the reverse strand, counting down.
CTTCTGTGTCAATATCTTCACACACCACCATTGTCTTCAATGTCTTCATACATTTTTAGGGGTCATCTCCGGTAGGTAAACCGAATCAATGAGGGACACTACCTGCGTTATCCTGCAATTCTCACAAACGCATTAGTCCCTCAACCAACTTTGTCGTCAATACTCCAAAACCAACTAGGAGTGGCACTAGATGCACTTACACTTCATCTCCAAGTCTCGTAGGTGTGTTCTGGTCCAAGCAAAATCATCGTGAAAGTTTTATTCCATTTGGACTCCATTTGACATTCCTTTTTTGTAAAACTCAAAAACAAGTAAAAAACAGAAGGTGGCACTGGGCTTTAGGTTAATAGGTTAGTCCCAAAAATAATATAAAATAGCATATGAATGTATATAAAACATCCAAAACAGATAATATACTAGCCTGGAACAATAAAAAATTATAGATATGTTGGAGACGTATGAAGCATCCCCAAGCTTAATTCCTGCTTGTCCGGTAAAAAACAGAATTTTTTATGTGGAATGCTACGTAACATATTTATCCATGTAATTTTTTATTGTGGCATGAATATTCAGAACCATAAGATTCAAAACAAAAGTTTAATATTGACATAAAAACAATAATACTTCAAGCATACTACCAAAGCAATCATGTCTTCTCAAAATAACATGGCAGAAAATTATACCTACAAAATCATATAGTCTGGCTATGCTCCATTTTCATCACCAGAAGTATTAAATCATGCACAACCTCGATGAGGGAGTCCTGGATTAGGGGGTGTCCGGATGGCCGGACTATGACCTTTGGCCGGACTCCCAGACTATGAAGATACAAGATTGAAGACTTTGTCCCGTGTCCGGATAGGACTTTCCCTGGCATGGAAGGCAAGCTTGGCGATACGATATGTATATCTCCTCCCATTGTAACCGACTCTGTGTAACCCTAGCCCTCTTCGCTGTCTATATAAACTGGAGAGATTAAGTCCGTAGGACGAACAACAATCATACCATAGGCTAGCTTCTAGGGTTTAGCCTCTCTGATCTCGTGGTAGATCTACTCTTGTACTACCCATATCATCAATATTAATCAAGCAGGAGTAGGGTTTTACCTCCATCGAGAGGGCCCGAACCTGGGTAAAAACATCGTGTCCCTTGTCTCCTGTTACCATCTGCCTAGACGCACAGTTCGGGACCCCCTACCCGAGATCCGCCGGTTTTGACACCGACATTGGTGGTTTCATTGAGAGTTCCTCTGTGTCGTCACCTTTAGGCCCGATGGCTTCTTCGATCATCAACCACGATGCGGTCCAGGGTGAGACTTTTCTCCCCGGATAGATCTTCGTATTCGGCGGCTTTGCACTGCGGGCCAATTCACTTGGCCATATGGAGCAGATCGAAAGCTACGCCCCTGGCCATCAGGCCAGATTTGGAAGTTCAAACTACACGGCTGACATCCGCGGAGACTTGATCTTCGACGGATTCGAGCCACAGCCGAGCACGCCGCACTGTCACGATGGGCACGATCTAGCTTTGCCGCCGGACAGTGCCTAGAGCGCCGCTCAGGTGTCCGCTCCGACCCTTTGATCGAAGCCGACTGCGCCGGTCGAGGACGGGTGGCTCGCCGCCGCCTCGGGGGCTGCAATCTCTATGGCGATCGAGCCGAACACCAATCTTGTCCTTCGTGGAGCTCGTGACTCCAAGGTGCCGGACTCCTTTCCGGACTCCGAATATTCCGCACCCCTCCCGATCGAACCCAATTGGGCTCCGATCATGGAGTTCACCGCCGCAGACATCTTTCAACACTCGCCCTTTGGTGACATCCTGAATTCACTAAAGTCTCTCTCTTTGTCAGGAGAGCCCTGGCCGGACTATGGTCAGCAAGGTTGGGATGCGCACGACGAAGAAATTCGAAACCCACCCACCACCCACTTCGTAGCCACTGTCAACGAGTTAACCGACATGCTCGACTTCGACTCCGAATACATCGACAGTATGGACGCCGATGGAGACGACAAAGAACCAGCACCTATAGGGCACTGGACAACCACCTCATCCCATGAGGTATACATGGTGGACACACCTAAAAGAAACAATGACGAGGATCAAAAGGGCATAAGGAGGGATCGTTCCCTCGAAAAGCAATCAAAGCGGCGGCGGAAGCGCCACGCCAAACCCCACCTCGACAGAGACCCAGCCATAGAGCAGGACGAACCGGCGGACGATGAACATGCCATCGAGCAACCGTCCGAACAGGGCAACTTGGATAGACAAACCAAACAACCCGTCCTCGGCGAAGATAATAGTCCGGACGACCTCACGCCGGACAAGTTGCTGGAGAATAAGAACCTCCACCAAAGGCTCGTCGCCACTGCGCGTAGCCTGAAAAAGCAGAAGCGGAAGCTCAAAACAGCGGAAGAGGCACTCAGAATCAGATGGGGAAAAGTACTCAACACCACACACAAGTACGGCGATAGTCACCACACAAAGAGCTATCCGAAGCAAAAATTACTACCGGAATTTGATGAGGAGGCCTTAGAGCCCCCACGGTCAAAAAACAAGGAAGCCACCAGGTCGGATAGATGACCCCATGACCGACATCGAGCGGCAAAGGGCGCCGCATTCAATCCGGCACGCGATCCGCACAAGGATTCGCATCAAAAAGACGGCCCAAGTAGATCTATCTATGGGCCAAGAAAGCAAGCTCTAGTAAGCAATGCAACGCAACAAATATCCGAACATCGTGGAACACCCAAATACAGGGGTGCCACACATCCCCTATGTTTCACCGATGAGGTGCTGGACCATGAATTTCCAGCAGGATTCAAGCCCGTAAGCATAGAGGCATACGACGGAACAACAGACCCTGGAGTCTGGATTGAGGATTATATCCTCCACATACACATGGCTAGAGGAGATGACCTCCACGCCATAACATACTTACCCCTCAAGCTCAAAGGGCCAGCCCGACATTGGCTTAAAAGCCTTCCCGAAAACACCATAGGAAGTTGGGAGGAGGTCGAGGATGCTTTTCGGGCAAAATTTCAAGCGACCTATGTCCGACCTCCGGATGCACACGATCTAAGCCACATAACTCAACAACCCGGAGAGTCAGCCCGGAAACTCTGGAACAGATTTCTTACTAAAAAGAATCAGATAGTCGACTGTCCGGACGCCGAAGCCTTAGCAGCTTTCAAACATAGCGTTCGAGACGAATGGCTCGCCAGACACCTCGGCCAGGAAAAGCCAAGAACAATGGCCTCATTGACAAGCCTCATGACCCGCTTTTGCGCAGGAGAGGATAGCTGGTTGGCAAGAAGCAGCACCAGCGACCCAAGTACATCCGAAGTCAGAGATGGAAACGGGAAACCGCACCGTAACAAGGAATGGCGCCGGATCAAGGATAACAGCCCAAAGAGCACGACAGTCAACGCCAGATTCAAAAGCTCTCGGCGGAATCAGAAAAAGCCGCCCCCCAAAGATAATAGGCACGAGCTATCTAACCTCAACAAAATCTTGGACAAAATATGTCAAATCCACAATACTCCCGGGAGGCCTGCAAACCACACCCATAGAGATTGTTGGGTCTTCAAGCAATCCGGCAAACTCAACGCCGAACTCAAGGGGCTCGACATACCAAGCGAGGATGACGACGAACCCCACAAGCAGAACACCGGAGAACAAAAGAAGTTCCCGCAAGAAGTCAAAACAGTAAATTCACTTCATGTGACAAAAGGGAAAAACAGAGTGGCGCCTATGGATATACACTCCATACGGCCTGTCCCAGAGGAGTCCCACCACTAGTTGTTACAACCAATCACCTTCGATCATCAAGATTACTCTAGAGGTATCCGGAACGCAGGCTGGACTGCCTTGGTCTTAGATCCGATAATTGACGTACTCCTCTTTACACAAGTCCTAATGGACGGCGTCATTGACCTAAACCTGCTATATCAGGACACAATCCCCAAAATGGGGATAAACCCAGCAATAATTCGCCATGGCAACACTTCCTTTCAAGGGGTCACGCCAGGCCCAGATACCCATTGTATGGGTTCCCTCTTGTTAGAAGTTATGTTCGGCTCCCCCGACAACTTCCGAAGCGAAAAGCTAACCTTCTACATCGCCCCATTCATAAGTAGCTATCAAGCACTACTGGGATGCGAAGCTTTCGCCCGCATTAACACAATACCGCATTATGCATCCCTTACACTCAAAATGCCCGGTCCACGAGGCATCATCTCATTAAAGGGAAATATCAAGTGTTCCTCGAGCGTAGACGATGGTGCGGCTGCCTTGACAGCCGCACACTGATCCAGCTCTACTAGTTAGAGCACCTAAACAGGTCGTTCACGACCCCGGACATGGTTCGACGAGTCCGGTGTAAACATACAAAGGCTTAATAGCCGCATACCCCCGTACAAGGGGCTCCGCGCGTTTACACCAGGAGACAATAAAGCTCAATTCTACCCATTTTTTGTATTATACTTTGTTTATTTTAACATAGATTTCTTTCACGATTGTTTCCACTAAGTTCCTCTCTTTTGCAGACGAACACCGTGCTACACACGTCTAGGATACGGCACAACGGAGGCACAGTCGCAGGTGTGCAGTAGGGACCCGTTTCAAGGATTCTTTTCAGATTAAGACCCTGCGTAAACCTTTTTTACTGTCTCTTGTTGATAACATCCCCCGGTTTTTTGCTATAACCGAGGAGGAGGCTGGCTTCTTGGCATGTGGCCACGCCAGAATTTTGCACGTACCTGGACACCAGAGGCTTCTTACCAAGGGCTTTTGTTCGGCCCGTTTTCGTAAAGACCGAATACCTTAGGGAGTGTTCGGCGTCGCGAGTTTGGCCTTATATGCATCACCTCTGAATCATATCTCTGGTCAAATGTTGGGTTTGCCCGGCTCCTGTGTTTTGCTGCCTTATGTTCCGCTCTATCGAATAAGGCGGCACTAGGAGAACTACTGCGATTGTGCCCCGGTTCGGCCAGGCGAGCACCTCAGTAGAGAAAGCCGAAAACTGACTGCCATGATATAGCGAGAGACTGGTCAACCACTCGATGACTTGCTGGAATCTTTAGGATTCCTCCGCATTAACGAAGGGCCGTTTCCCGGTCAGGCACACACGCGCCCCGAATTCGGGCGAGCGCGGTGCCTCCAGGGGCTATTCAGTAGCCCCACTGTCAAACTCCTATGGCTAAGTGAAAGTGATAAAGCATTATAGTCCGGTTGCCTAGTTCGATGCGCTATCACCTCCTTAATAGGACCAAGACGTTGGATCAAGTGTGAAAATGCGCCTTCTGCGAACACCCCCGCATTATATGCGTGGGGGCTGAAGCCAACGACTGCCATCTTTCAGGTTATATACACATATACATTACTGGCCGCACAGGAGGTATTCTAATTCTTGAAAGCACAAGTATAAAAAGCTTTTATATTCCATCAAAACATTGTTTTACAATAGCACATGTTATTCGAACACAACAACCTTCGGGCACTGCGTCTCTATTAAACGAGCGCCCTGCAGAACTTCCTCAAAGTAGTGCTGGGCAGGTACTCCGCTTTCGTCCGAATCCTGGGATGCAACAACACTGGCCTTCATTTCCGCCCAGTATGTCTTGACACGGGCAAGAGCCATCTGTGCACCCTCTATGCACGTTCACCTCTTCATTGCATCAATATGCGGCACCGTACCAAGGAACTGCTGCACCAAGCTAAAATAACTCTTCGGCTCTGGCCCTTTCGGCCATAGATGACTCACGACATGCTTCATGGCGAGTCCGGATAACCTGTTCAGCTCCGCCCACGAGGCCAAACAATAGGATACCGAAAGTGGGCGCTCTGCATTGTGGAACTGCGAACAAAAAAGTTCTTCCAATTCATGGTCATCTAGACCCCGGAAGTGTTCGGTCGCGTCCGCGGCACTAGCCGCCAAATCCAGATAAGTGTTCGCCCTGCTCCACTTCCGGTCTAACGGAGCATACTTAGGATCCCCGAACTTCATCCGCAGCATATAGGGCATTCCAGCCATGATATCTCCGGCCTGACGTAGCTCCTCCTTCATAGCTCTCATTGCAGAGCGAGTGTCCTTGGCCTCGACAGTGACCTTTTCTAGGTCCTTCTGTGCCACCCTATCTTCTTTTTCAAGAATCTTACAACGGTCGGCAGCATCCTTCAATTTTACAGCCATCTCAGCCATTTCTTTCTTCATTTGGCAGTGAGCAGCCTGTTCGGCTTTTAGCTCTTCAGCCGCCTTCACGGCAGCCGGATCACTTTTCCTCGCTTGCTCCTTGGCCCGGACAAGTTCCGCACGAAGGTTTTTCCACGGCGGCGGCACCATCTGCATTTAGCACACATGTTATAAGGTACGAGCATCAAGCTCCTCTTACCAGATGTCTTTGGAGACATTACATACCTTGTGCCTCGTCCAGCCGCTCTTTTACAAGCGCGATGTCGGCGTCTGCTACATCAAGTTGCCGCTTTAGCTCGGCAAATTCATTAGTCCGGCTAGCCACCGAACACCTCGCCACCTACATAGGAAAGGCGACATATTATACCTGGGATTATGATCCTCTGTGCGCCGTCATTTTTGACAACACACAGAGTCTCAGGGCTACTATCTATACAGGGCGCATTTTATATATGCGGCTCTATCAAAAGGTACATCTTTTCTCGTACCTCAAAACCTGTCAGTAAACCCCTGGCAGCCTCGTACAATCTGCTTTCCGCAGATGAAATCCTTCTAATCACCGTGTTCATCAACACACGGTGTTCTTCTGAGATAGACGCTCGCCCGAGCAGATCCTTCAGCTCCTCCGACCGTGCACCAGACGGTGCCGGACTCGTCCCAAGACCCTTTTCCAAGGCCAGATTCGGAGAAACCCTCCGAGACGACACCTCGGGGTTGCCCACCTCGCAAGACGGTACAGCTGGGGGAGGCATTCCGCTCTCCATCATCTCCGGACAAAGATCCCCTGAAGATGAGCTCTGTTGCGAAGGGTTGAGATCCGAACTACAAGGTAAAATTTCGGTTATCTTCCTCAGAAATAAAACAGGGATGTCTCTCATTTTAAAGCCCCTCTCTTTACTTACGGCTCGGTGGAGAGCTGATCCCCTTGGGGGCGTAATGCGGCCGTGGCACCCTCCAGCGCCGGACTCTGACGAAGATTTCATCCCCCGCTTTGAGGCCATTGCCTCTGGGTCTTCAGAGGCGGTCCTCTTCTTTCCATGGATAAAGGAATTCTCGATTCCTTCCTTCCTGACGGCCTCCTTCGCAGAGGCGGTAGCTTCTTTGTTCCCCTCTTCGCCTTCTTCCAAACGCGCAATCTCCATCATCCTGGTCAACACGGGATCTGGCGTGGTCTCAAGGAGGGGGGTCGGACACCTGATAAGCTTTGCTTTCGCTATCCACTCCTGTTTAAAGGTTAGCTCTTTTGAGGGCAGTTTTATGATAAATGTACGGATAGTGTGTCCGGGTGCAAGGCTACTTACTTGAGTGTCCGAGCGATTGCAGCTCAGACCTGCATCCTCGGACAAGTCCGGACACATTGCTTCTGATCCGAAGAACAATTTGTACATCTTCACGGGCGTCGTGCCCATAAAATGTTGGAGGGCTCGCGGTCCTTCCGGATTAAATTCCCACAGGCGGAGGAGGCGACATTTGCAGGGCACTATGCGGTGAATCAGCATAACCTGCGCCACTATGGCCAAATTGGTATCTCTTTCTAGGAGATCTCGAATGCGGCCCTGCAGCAAGGGCACATCCTTGGACGGCCCCTAGTTAAGCCCTTTATTGACCCATGACGCTAGCCGTGGTGGGGGACCCGAGCGAAAAGCAGGTGGCGCCACCCATGTGGTGCCCCTGGGAGCTGTGATGTAAAACCACTCTCGTTGCCATAAGCCGAACTCCTCTTGAAAAGAGCCCTCGGGCCATGGAGCATCGGCAATCTTGCTTATAATAGCACCTCCGCACTCAGCATGCTGCCCCTCGATCATCTTTGGTTCTACCTTGAAGATTTTAAGCCACAGTCCGAAGTGAGGAGTAATATGGAGGAAGGCCTCACACACGACAATGAACGATGAGATTTGGAGGATGGACTTCGGAGCTAAGTCGTGAAATTCCAGCCCGTAATAAAACATGAGCTCCGTCATGAAGGGATCAATTGGGAAGCCTAGCCCCCGAAGGAAGTGAGATGTGAACACCACACTCTCACCGGGCTGGGGAGTGGGAATAGCCTGCCCTTGAGCAGGCAGCCTATGCGAGATTTCGCCGATCAGATACCTGGCATCTCTCAGCTTTCGCACGTTCCGTAACAGAGGAAGGCATCCACCGGCCTTGGAGGTCGGAGCCGGACATTTCCGAAGCGCCTGAATCTGGAGCTTTGGGTGTTGGAACTCGAGGCGAGAGGCGGATTTAATTGGATTGAAAGAAAGGAGTCGAGCCTTGGTATCTTTATAAAGAGGTTGAATACCAAGAGCCCTCCCCGTGACCGTTTGGGACTCACTTTCAATTAAGAAGTCATACCAATGGCACGGTTGGGTTAACCACACCCGTATTGATGAGGATCCCGGAATAAGGGGACACGATCTCTGCTTTGACAAGAGGTGCCAAGGAAACCGCCTCGCTAAACGCGCTGAGGTGGGACAGTAAAACGATTCGAATAAAGGCTTGGCCATGGCGTGATGTCACACTACTGAATACGTTAGCAGATTAGATTTGTGTAAATACTATTCTCTCTACAGTGGTATGTGGAACTTATTTTGCAGAGCCGGACACTATCCTTGTGTTCAAACATCTTCTATGAAGTATTCGGAGGAGGAACCCGCCTTGCCATGCCGAAGACATTTTGCACGCCGGACTCGTCGTCATTGAAGCCTGGTTCACGGGCTACTGAGGGAGTCCTGGATTAGGGGGTGTTCGGATGGCCGGACTATGACCTTTGGCCGGACTCCCGGACTATGAAGATACAAGATTGAAGACTTCGTCCCGTGTCCGGATAGGACTTTCCCTGGCGTGGAAGGCAATCTTGGCGGGACAATATGTAGATCTCCTCCCATTGTAACCGACTCTGTGTAACCCTAGCCCTCTCCGGTGTCTATATAAACCGGAGAGATTTAGTTTGTAGGACGAACAACAATCATACCATAGGCTAGCTTCTAGGGTTTAGCCTCTCTGATCTCGTGGTAGATCTACTCTTGTACTACCCATATAATCAATATTAATCAAGCAGGAGTAGGGTGTTACCTCCATCGAGAGGGCCCGAACTTGGGTAAAAACATCGTGTCCCTTGTCTCCTATTACCATCCGCCTAGAAGCATAGTTCGGGACCCCTACCCAAGATCCGCCGGTTTTGACACCGACACTTGATGACAAGCAAAGCAATTGTTTCATACTTTTGATGTTCTCAGACTTTTTCATCTTTCATGCAATACATGAGCGTGAGCCATGGATATAACACTATAAGTGGAATAGAATATGGTGGTTGTGGAGAAGATAAAAATAAGGAGATAGTCTCACATCAACTAGGTGTATCAACGGGCTATGGAGATTCTCATCAATAGATATCAATACGAGTGAGTAGGGATTGCCATGCAACAAATGCACTAGAGCTATAAGTGTATGAAAGCTCAAAATAAACTAAGTGGGTGTGCATCCAACTCGCTTGCTCACGAAGACCTAGGGCAATTTGAAGAATCCCATCATTTGAATATACAAGCCAAGTTCTATAATGAAAAATTCCCACTAGTATATGAAAGTGACAAAATAGGAGACTATCTATCATGAAGGTCATGGGGCTACTTCACAAGTGTGGAAAAAGGATAGTAGCATCGCCCCTTATCTCTTTTCTCTCATATTTTTATTTTGGGCTTTTTGGTCTCCTTTTATCTCTCTCTCTTTTTCGTCCGGAGTCTCATCCCGACTTGTGGGGGAATCATAGTCTTAATAATCCTTTCCTCACATGGTACAATGCTCTAATAATGATTATCATCACACTTTTATTTACTTTACAACTCAATAATTACAAGTCAGTACGAACAAATATATGACTCTATATGAATACCTCCGGGTGTACCGAGATGAGCAATGACTCAAGAGTGACATGTATAAAAAAATATGAATGGTGGCTTGGCCACAAATATGATGTCAACTACATGATCATGCGAAGCAATATGACAATGATTAAGCGTGTCATAATAAAAGGAACGGTGGAAGTTGCATGGCAATATATCTCGGAATGGCTATGGAAATGCCATAATAGGTAGGTATGGTGGCTGTTTTTAGGAAGGTATATGGTGGGTGTAATGCACGGACGAGAATTGTGCGGTACTAGAGAGGCTAGCAAAGGTGGAAGGGTGAGAGTGCGTATAATCCATGGACTCAACATTAGTCATAAAGAACTCATATACTTATTGCAAAAGTCTATTAACTATTGAAACAAAGTACTACACGCATGCTCCTAGGGGGATAGATTGACCATCGCTCGTCCCCGACCACCACTCATAAGGAAGACAATCAATAAATAAATCATGCCCCGACTTCATCACATAACGGTTCAACATACGTGCATGCTACGGGAATCACAAAATTTAACACAAGTATTTATACCAATCCACAATTACTCACTAGCATGACTCTAATATCACCATCTTTATATCTGGAAACAATCATAAGGAATCAAAATTCTCATAGTATTCAATGCACTTTATATAAAAGTTTTTATTATATCCCTCTTGGATGCCATTCATATTAGGATTAAATTCATAACCAAAGCAAATTACCACGCTGTTTAGAGACTCTCAAAATAATATAAGTGAAGCATGAGAGTTCAACAATTACCTTAAAATAAAACCACCGCCGTGCTCTAAAAAGATATAGATGAAGCACTAGAGCATATTGCCTAGCTCAAAAGATATAAATGAAGCACACAGAGTATTCTTGCGCCTCTCAAAAGGTGTGTACAACAAGGATGATTGTGGAAAACTGAAAAGCAAAGACTCATATCATACAAGACACTGCAGGCAAACCACATATCCTGTGGTGAATAAAAATATAGCCCCAAGTAAATTTACTGATGGACTGAAGACAAAAGAGGGGATGCCTTCCGGAGCATCTCCAAGCATAGGCTCTTGCCACTACTTATTTTTTAGTCCATCAAACCTTTACCCAAAACATGAAAACTTCACAACACAAAACTCAACAGAAAACTCATGAGATCCATTAGTATAAGAAAATAAATCACCACTTTAAGGTACTTGAGGGAGTCCTGGATTAGGGGATGTCTGGATGACCGGACTATAACCTTTGGCTGGACTCCTGGACTATGAAGATACAAGATTGAAGACTTCGTCCCGTGTCCGGATAGGACTTTCCTTGGCGTGGAAGGCAAGCTTGGCGATACGGATATGTAGATCTCCTCCTATTGTAACCGACTCTGTGTAACCCTAGTCCTCTCCAATGTCTATACAAACCGGAGGGTTTCAGTCCGTAGGACGAACAACAACCATACCATAGGCTAGCTTCTAGAGTTTAGCCTCTCTGATCTCGTGGTAGATCTACTCTTGTACTACCCATATCATCAATATTAATCAAGTAGGAGTAGGGTTTTACCTCCATCGAGAGGGCCCGAACCTAGGTAAAAACATCGTTTCCCTCGTCTCCTGTTACCATCCGCCTAGATGCACAGTTCGGGACCCCCTACCCGAGATCCGTCGGTTTTGACACCGACATTGGTGCTTTGATTGAGAGTTCCTCTGTGTTGTCACCTTTAGGCCCGATGGCTCCTCCGATCATCAACAATGATGCGTTCCAGGGTGAGACTTTTCTCCCCGGACAGATCTTCGTATTCGGCGGCTTTGCACCGCGGGCCAATTCGCTGGGCCATCTGGAGCAGATCGAAAGCTACGCCCCTGGCCATCAGGTCAGGTTTGGAAGTTTGAACTACACGGCTGACATCTGCGGAGATTTGATCTTCGACGGGTTCGAGCCACAACCAAGCGTGCCGCACTGTCACGATGGGTATGATCTAGCTCTGCCGCCGAACAGTGCCCAGGAGGCCGCCCCAGTGTCCGCTCCGACCCTTAGCTTGGAGCCGACTGCGCCAATTGAGGAAGGGTGGCTGTACACCGCCTCGGGGGCTGCAATCTCTACAGTGATCGAGCTGAACACCAGCCTTGTTCTTTGCGAAGCTCATGACTCCTAGGTGCCGGACTCCTTTCCGGACTCCGAACCTTCCGCGCCCCTGCCGATCGATCCCGATTGGGCGCCGATCATGGAGTTCGCCGCCGCGGACATCTTTCAGCACTCGCCCTTCGGCGACATTCTGAATTCACTAAAGTCTCTCTCTTTATTAGGAGAGCCCTGGCCGGACTATGGTCAGCGAGGATGGGATCCGGATGACGAAGAAATTCAAAACCCACCCACCACCCACTTCGTAGCCACTGTCGATGATTTAACCAACATGCTCGACTTCGACTCCGAGGACATCGACGGTATGGACGATGACGCAGGAGACGAACAGGAATCAGCGCCCATAGGGCACTGGACAACCACCTCATCTCACGATGTATACATGATGGACACACCTAAAAGAAACGATGACGAGGAACAAAGGGGCGCAACAAGGGATCGTTCCCTCGAAAAGCAAACAAAGCGGAGGCGTAAGCGTCGCTCCAAACCCCACCTCGACAGAGACCCAGCCACAGAGCAGGGCGAACCGGCGGACGACAAACATGCCATCGAGAAACCGTCCGAATAGGGCAACTTGGGTAAACAAACCGAACAACCCGTCCCCGGCGAAGATAATAGTCCGGACGACCTCACGCCGGACAAGTTGCTGGAACAGAAGAACCTTCAAAAAAGGCTCGTCGCCACTGCGCGTAGCCTGAAAAAGCAGAAGCGGAAGCTCAAAACAGCGAAAGATGCACTTAGAATTAGATGGGGCAAAGTACTCAACACCGCAGACAAATACGGCGACAGTCACCACACAAAGAGCTATCTGAAGCGGAAATTACTGTTGGAATTTGATGAGGAGGCCTTAGAGCCCCCGCAATCAAAAAATAAAGAAGACACCCGGTCAGATAAACAACCCATGGCCAACATAGAGCTGAAAAGGGCGCCTCACACAAGCCGGCACGCGATCCGCACAAGGATTCGCATCAAAAAGACGGCCCAGCCAGATCTATCTACGGGCCAAGAAAGCAAGCTCTAGTAAGCAATGCAACGCAACAAGTATCCGAACATCACGACACACCCAAGTATAGGGGTGCCGCACACCCCCTATGTTTCACCGATGAGGTGCTGGACCATGAATTTCCAACGGGATTCAAGCCGGTAAACATAGAGGCACACGACGGAACAACAGACCCTGGAGTCTGGATCGAGGATTATATCCCCCACATTCACATGGCTAGAGGAGATTACCTCCACGCCATAAAATACTTACCCCTCAAGATCAAAGGGCCAGCCCGGCATTGGCTTAAAAGCCTTCCCGAAAACACCATCGGAAGTTGGGAAGAGCTCGAGGATGCTTTTCGGGCAAATTTTCAAGGGACCTATGTCCGACCTCTGGATGCAGACGATCTAAGTCATATAACTCAAAAACCCGGAGAGTCAGCCCGGAAACTCTGGAACAGATTTCTTACTAAAAAGAACCAGATAGTCGACTGTCCGGACGCCGAAGCCTTAGCATCTTTCAAACACAGCGTTCAAGATGAATGGCTCGCCAGACACCTCGGCCAAGAAAAGCCAAGAACAATGGCCGCATTAACAAGCCTCATGACCCGCTTTTGCGCAGGAGAGGACAGCTGGTTGGCAAGAAGCAGTACCAGCGACCCAAGTACATCCGAAGTTAGGGATGGAAACAGGAAACCGTGACATAGCAAGGACCAGCACCGGACCAAGGGAAACATCCCGAAGAGCACGGCAGTCAACGTCGGATTCCAAAGCTCTTGGCAGAATCAGAAAAAACTGCCCCTCAAGGATAACAGGGACGAGCTATCTAACTTTAACAAAATCTTGGACAAAATATGCCAAATCCATAGTACTCCCGGGAAGCCTGCAAACCATACCCACAGAGATTGTTAGGTCTTCAAGCAATCCGGCAAACTCAACGCCGAACACAAGGGGCTCGACACACCAAGCGTGGGCGACGACGAACCCCACAAGCAGAGCACCGGAGAACAAAAGAAGTTTCCACAAGAAGTCAAAACAGTAAACTCACTTCACGTGACAAAAGGGGAAAACAGAGTGGCGCCTATAGAGATACGCGCCATACGGCCTGTCCCAGAGGAGTCCCGCTACTTGTTGTTACAACCAATCACCTTAGACCATCAGGATTACTTTAGAAGTATCCGGAACGCAGGTTGGACTGCCTTGGTATTAGATCCGATCATCGACGGACTCCACTTTACACAAGTCCTAATGGACGGCGGTGGTGGTCTAAACCTGCTATATCAAGACACAATCCGCAAAGTAGGGATAAACCCAACAAAAATTCGCCATGACAACACTTCCTTTCAAGGGGTAACGCCAGGCCCAGATACCCATTGTACGAGTTCTCTCCTGTTAGAAGTTATGTTCGGCTCCCCCGACAACTTCCGACGCGAAAAGCTAACCTTCCACATCGCCCCATTAACAAGTAGCTATCAAGCACTACTGGGACGCAAAGCTTCCGCCCGCTTTAAAGGGAAATATGCATCCCTCACGCTTAAAATGCCCAGTCTTCGAGGCATCATCTCATTAAAGGGAAATATCGAGTGTTCCTCGAGCGCGGAAGACTGTGCGGCCGCCTTGACAGCCACACACTAAACCAGCTTCACTAGTCAAAGCACCTATACAGGTTGGTCAGACCCCGGACATGGCTAGACGAGTCCGGCGTAAACATACAAGGGCGTACTAGCCGCACACCCCCGTACAAGGGGCTCCGCGCGTGTACAACGAGAGACAATAAAGCTTAATTCTACCCATTTTCTGAATTATACTTTTTTTATTTAATATAAATTTTTGCACGATCATTTTCAACTAAATTCCTCTCTTTTACAGATGAACACCGTGCTACACCCGACCAGGATATGGCACAACGGAGACACATGCGCAGACGTGTAGTAGGGACCCGTTCTAAGGATTCTTTTCAGATTAAGACCCTGCATAAACCTTTCTCACTGTCTCTTGTTGATAGACATCCCCGGTTTCTTTTTATAACTGAGGAGGAGGCTGGCGTCTTGGCATGTGGCCACGTCAGAATTTTGCACGTACCTGGACACCAGGGGCTTCTTACCAAGGGCGTTGTTCAGCCCGTTTTCATAAAGACCGAATACCTTAGGGAGTGTTCGGCGTCGCGAGTTTGGCCTTATATGCATCAGCTCCGAATCATGTCTTTGCTCAAATGTGGGGTTTTCTCGGCTCCTGTGTTTTGCTGCCTTACATTCCGCTCTATCGGCTAAGGCGGCACCAGGAGAACTACTGCGATTGTGCCCCGGTTCGGCCAGGCGAGCACCTCAGTAGAGAAAGCCAAAAACTGACTATCATGATAAAGCGTGAGACTGGTCAACCACTCGATGACCCGCCGGAATCTTTAGGATTCCTCCGCATTAACAAAGGGTCGTTTCCCGGCCAGGCACACACGCGCCCCGAATCCGGATGAGCGTGGTGCCCCTAGGGGCTATATAGTAGCCCCACTGTCAAACTCCTATGGCTAAGTGAAAGTGATAAAGCATTATAGTTAGGTTTCCTAGTTCGCTACGCTATCACCTCCTTAATAGGACGAAGACGTTGGATCAAGTGTGAACATGCGCCTTCTGCAAACACCCCCGCAGCGTGGGGGCTGAAGCCGAAGACTACCATCTTTTAGGTTATATACACATATACATTAACGGCCACACAGGAGGTATTCTAATTCTTGAAGGCACAAGTATAAAAAGATTTTATATTCCATCAAAACATTGTTTTACAAATAATACATGTTATTCGAACATAACATCCTTCGAGCACTGCGTCTCTATTAAACGAGCGCCCTGCAGAACTTCCTGAAAATAGTGCTCGGCAGGTACTCGGCTCTCATCCGAATGTTGGGATGCAACATCAATGGCCTTCATCTCTGCCCAGTATGTTTTGACATGGGCAAGAGCCATCTGCGCACCCTCTATGCACGCTGACATCTTCATTCCATTACTATGCGGCACTGCACCAAGGAACTGCTGCACCAAGCTAAAATAACTCTTCGGCTCGGGCCTTTTCGGCCACAGATGACTCACGACATACTTCATGGCGAGTCCGGATACCCTATTCAGCTCTGCCCACACGGCCAAACGATCGATTAGTGGAAGTGGGCGCTCCGGATTGTGGAACTGCGACCAAAAAAGCTTGTCCACTTCGTGGTCCTTCTGATCGCGGAAGTGTTCGGCCGCGTCCGTGGCGCTCGCCGCCAAGTCCAGACAAGTGTTCGCCGCACTCCACTGTCGGTCCAACGGAGCATATTTAGGATCCCCAAACTTCATCCGCAGCATAAAGGGCTTTCCAGCCATGATATCTCCGGCCTGACGTAGCTCCTCCTTCATAGCTCTCATCGCAGAGCGAGCATCCTTGGCCTCGGTAGTGACCTTCTCTAGGTCCTTCTAGGCCACCTGATCTTCTTTTTCAAGAAGCTTGCAGCCGTCGGCAGCATTCTTCAACTTTACAGCCATCTCGGCCATTTCCTTCTTGCATTGGCAGTGAGCAGCCTGTTCGGCTTTCAGCTCTTCAGCCACCTTTAAGGCAGCCGCATCGCTTTTCCTGGCCTGCTCCTTGGCTCGGGCAAGTTCCGCCCCAAGGTTCTCCACGGCAGCGGCACCATCTGCATCAAGCACACATGTTGTAAGGTACGGGCATCAAGCTCCTCTTACCAGGTGTCTTCGGAGAAATTACATACCTTGTGTCTCGTCTAGTCGCTTGTTGACAAGCGCGATGTCGGCATCTGCCACGTCAAGTTGCCGCTTTAGCTCGGCAAATTCATCAGTCCGACTAGCCATCGGACACTTCGCCACCTACATAGGAAAGGTGACATATTATACCTAGGATTATGATCCTCGGCGCGCCGTCATTTTTGACAACGAACAGAGTCTCAGGGGCTACGATCTATACAGGGCGCATCTTATATATGCAGATCTGTCAATAGGTACATCATTTCGCGTACCTCAAAGCCTGTTAGTAAACTCCTGACGGCCTCGTACAACCCGCTCTCCAAGGATGAAATCCTTCCAATCACTGTATCCATCAACGCACGGTGTTCTTCTGAGATAGACGCTCGCCCGAGCAGATCCTTCAGCTCCTCCGACCATGCACCAGACGGTGCCGGACTTGTCCGGTGGACTTCTTCGAAGGCCGGACACGGAGGGCCTTGGGGGGACATACGACTGCCTTCTGGCCCTGCCGGATTCGGAGAAACCCTCTGTGACGACTCCTCATGGTCGCCCGCTTCGCAAGGCGGTACGGCAAGGGGAGGCATTCCACTCTCCATCATCTCCGGACGAAGATCCCCTCAAGATGAGCTCTGCTGAGAAGGGCTGAGATACGAACTACAAGGTGAAATTTCGGTTATCCTCCTCGGAAATAGAACAGGGATGTCTCTCATTTTAAAACCCCCCTCTTTACTTACGGCTCGGTGGAGAGCAGACCCCCTTGGGGGCGCAATGCGACCGAGGCACCCCCCGGCGCCGGACCCTCTGACAAAGATCTCTTCCCCCGCTTTGAGGCCATCGCCTCCGGGTCTTCAGAGGCGGTCCTCTTCTTCCCCTGATTAGAGGAATTCTTGATTCCTCCTTTCCTGACAGCCTCCTTCACGGAGGCGGTAGCTCCTTTGTTCCCCTCTTTGCCTTCTTCCAAAGGCGCAAACTCCAGCATCCTGGTTAACACGGGATCCGGCGTAGTCTCGGGGAGGGGGGCCGGACACCTGATTAGCTTTGCTTTCGCTATCCGCTCCTGTTTAAGGGACAACTCTTTTAAAGGGCAATTTTATGATAAATATACGGATAGCGAGTCCGGGTACAGGGCTACTTACTTGAGTATCTGGGCGATTGCAGCTCAGACCTGCGTCCTCGGACGACTCCGGACACATAGCTTGTGATCCGAAGAACAATTTGTACATCTCCATGGGCGTCGTGCCCATAAAATGTTAGCGGGCTCGTGGTCCTTCCGGATTAAATTCCCACAGGCGGAGGGGGCGACGTTTGCATGGCAGTATGTGGCGAATCAACATAACCTGCGTCACTACGTCCAGATTGATATCTCTTTCTAGGAGATCTCGAATGCGGCCCTGCAACAAGGGCATGTCCTTGGATGCCCCCCAGTTAAGCCCTTTATTGACCCATGACGCTAGTTGTGGTGGGGGACCCGAGCAAAAGGCAGGTGGTGCCACCCATTTGGTGCCCCTGGGAACTGTGATGTAAAACCACTCTCGTTGCCATAAGCTGAACTCCTCTTGAAAAAGCCCCTCGGGCCATGGAGCATTGGCATTCTTGTTTATAACAACACCTCCGCACTCTGAGTGCTGCCCCTCGATCATCTTTGGCTCTGCTTTGAAGGTCTTAAACCACAATCCGAAGTGAGGAGTAATACGGAGGAAGGCCTCGCACATGACAATGAACGATGAGATATGGAGGATGGACTCCAGAGCTAAGTCGTGAAATTCCAGCCCGTAATAAAACATGAGCCCCCACACGAAGGGGTCTGTCGGGAAGCCTAGCCCCCGAAGGAAGTGAGACGCCAACACCACGCTCTCACCAGGCTTGGGAGTGGGAATAACCTGCCCTTGATCAGGCAGCCTACGCGAGATTTCGCCGGTTAGATACCTGGCATCTCTTAGCTTTTGCACATCTTCTTCCGTAACGGAGGAAGACATCCAGCAGCCTTGAAGGGCAGAGTCGGACATCATCGGAGGTCCGAAGCGCGTGAATCTGGAGCTTTGGGTGTTGGAACTCAAGGTGAGGGGCGGATTTGATTGAGATTGAAAGAAAGGAGCCGAGCCTTGGTCTCTTTATAAAGAGGTTGAATACCAAGAGCCCTCCCCGTGACCGTTTGGGACTTGCCTTCGATTGGGGAGACATACAAACAGGCACGATTGGGTTACCCACGCCCGTATTGGTGAGAATCCCGGAATAAGGGGACATGATCTCTGCTTTGACAAGACATGCCAAGGAAACCGCCTCGCTAAACGTGCTGAGGTGGGACAGTAAAACGAATAAAGGCTTGGCCATGGCGTGATGTCACGCTGTGGAATACATCAGCAGATTAGATTTGTGTAAATATTATTCTCTCTATGGAGGTATGTGGAACTTGTTTTGCAGAGCCGGACACTATCCTTGTGTTCCAAATCTTTTATGAAGTATTCGGAGGAGGAACCCGTCTTGCAATGCCGAAGACAATCTGTGCGCCGGCCTCGTCGTCATTGAAGCCTGGTTCAGGGGCTACTGAGGGAGTCCTGGATTAGGGGGTGTCCGGATGACCGGACTATAACCTTTGGCCGAACTCCTGGACTATGAAGATACAAGATTGAAAATTCATCCCGTGTCCGGATAGGACTTTCCTTGGCGTGGAAGGCAAGCTTGGCGATACGGATATATAGATCTCCTCCTATTGTAACCGACTCTGTGTAACCCTAGTCCTCTCTGGTGTTTATATAAACCGGAGGGTTTTAGTCCGTAGGACGAACAACAATCATACCATAGGCTAGCTTCTAGGGTTTAGCCTCTCTGATCTCGTGGTAGATCTACTCTTGTACTACCCATATCATCAATATTAATCAAGCAGGAGTAGGGTTTTACCTCCATTGAGAGGGCCCGAACCTGGGTAAAAACATCGTGTCCCTCGTCTCCTGTTACCATCCGCCTAGACGCACAGTTCGGGACCCCCTACCCGAGATCCGCCGGTTTTGACACCGACAGTACTGTTGCAAACTCATTCTTTATTTATACTGGTGTAATATATACTGTATTCCAACTTTTCCATGGTTCATACCCCCCGATACTAGCCATAGTTTCATAAAATTAAGCAAACAACAGAAAGCAAATAGAATCTGTCAAAAATAGAACAATCTGTAGTAATCTGTAACTCTCGAATACTTCTGTAACTCCAAAAATTCTGAAAATTAGGACAACCTGAGAAATTTCTGCACCAATCCAGAGCAAAAAGAATCAGATCAAAAGAACATTTCAATAAAACTCTAGAAATTATTTACTTGGTGCAAAAGAATCAGATCACACAACTCAACGAAAGTATTTAGATGGGATGCGACATCTTCACTAGGAAGGCCAAAAAATTGATCTTTCATAACAAGATTCAACAAACCGGCATTAATCTCATAGGATTATGCACTAGTGGTGGGAGCAATCGAAGTACTAATCAAATCATTATTATTTGTGTTGGAAAAGTCACATAACTTAGTATTTTCTTGAGTCATCGTGACAAATCAAGCAATCTAGGACACAAGCAAACAAAAAGCAAACGAAAAGACGAACAGAAGAAGGGCGAATAAAAAGGCAAATCTTTTTGTGTTTTTCTAAAAAAAAATCATTTTAGAAGTGGGGGAGAGAAAAACAAGAGGCAAATGGCGAATAATGTAATACAATAGATGAGAGTTTATGATGGGTACTTGGTAGGCTTGATGTAGAACCTCCCCGACAATGACGCCAGGAATTTTTCCTGCTACTTCTTGCGCTTGCGTTGGTTTTTCCTTGAAGAGAAAGGGTGATGCAACAAAGTAGAGATAACTATTTCCCATAGTTATAGAACCAAGCTATCAATCCAGTAGGAGGCACAAGCAAGTCTCCAATCTATGCACCTGCACAAACAATCAAACACTTGCACCCAACGCGATAAAGGGGTTGTCAATCCCTTCACGGTTAATTGCAATGGTGAGATCTGTAGAGACAGATATAAAAGATTACTAAAACATGAAACAAAATAAAAACAAATAAACTTCAGCAAGGTATTTTTGGGTTTTTTGGTTTATAGATCCAAAAATATATGATGGTAAATAGGCCCGGGGGCGATAGGTTTCACTAGAGGATTCTCTCTTGAAAGAAAGCATACGGTGGCTGAACAAATTACTGACGAGCAATTGATAGAAAATCGCAAAGTTATGATGATATCCAAGGCAATGATTATGAATATAGGCATCACGTTCGTGTCAAGTAGACCGACTCCTGCTTGCATCTACTACTATTACTCCACACATTGACCGCTATCCAACATGCATCTAGAGTATTAAGTTAATAGGCACCGAGTAACGCCTTAAGATGACAAGATATAGAGGGATAAACTCAAGCAATATAATGAAAAACCCATCTTTTTATCCTTGATGGAAACAATACAATACGTGCCTCGCTACCCCTACTATGTCACTTGGTGAGGAAACCGCAACATTGAACCCAAAACTAATCACCTCTCCCATTGCAAGAAATACCAATCTAGTTGGCCAAACCAAACCGATAATTCGAAGAGAAATACAAAGATACCAAATCATGCATATAAAAATTCAGAAAAGATTCAAATAATATTCATTGATAATTTGATCATAAATCCACAATTCATCAGATCTCGACAAACACACCAGAAAAGAATATTACATCAGATAGAATTCCAAGAACATCGAGGAGAATACAGTATTGAAGATCATAGAGAGAGAAGAAGCCATCTAGCTACTAGCTATGGACCCGTAGGTATGTGGTAAACTACTCACGCTTCATCGGTAGGGCAATATGGTTGATGTATGCCCTCCGTGATCGAATCCCCCTCCGACAGATCACCGAAAAAGGTCGCAAGATGGGATCTCACGGGAACAGAGGCTTGCAGTGGTGGAAAGTATTTTCGTGGATGCCTGATGTCTGCTAGAATTATGTCGATATTTCCCCAAAGAGGAAGGGATGATGCCATATAGCAAGATTGGTATTTCCCTCAGTGATGGGACCAATGTCATCGAACCAGTAGGAGAACCTCCTAACACCACGTAAACAGCCCCTGCACACAAATTACAAATACTCGCAACCCGACGTGTAAAAGGGGTTGTCAATCCCTTTCGGGTACGACGCCTCAAGTAGGCAAGATAACGTGAGATAATTGTGATAGATAGAATAAATGGATCGCGGAATAAATATATTGCAGCAAGGTATTTTTTTATATTTTTGGTTTAATAGATCTGAAAATAAAAGCAAAGGAAAATAGATCGCAAACACTTATGGAATCAGGAACTTTGCCGTCAGCCAGTTCTTTGCCGTCAGCTAGCTGATGGCAAAGAGGGTCTTTGCCATCAGCTTGAAGAAAACTGATGGCAAAGAAGCAGCTGACGACAAAGAAATTGTTTGCCGTCAGCCGCATCTTTGCCGTCCCCTAGCGGACGGCAAAGAGGCAGGGTGGCCCGCTAGCGAGAGCCACCTAACGGCCACTTTCTTTGACGTTCGCTAGCTGATGGCAAAGAATCTTTGGCCAAACTAACATCCGTTAGCTAGGCTCTTTTCCATCTACTAGCGGACGGCAAAGAGTTGTGCCCTATCTAAGAAAACGCCCCCGCCCTAACCCTCTCTCTCCCCTCTCTCTTCCTCCACTCATCCCAACCCCGCGCCGCCGCCCTGTCTCGGTCGTCCCGCCCTGCCGCGCC